>NW_018128130.1:1515296-1519629 GCF_001952655.1 Monopterus albus
AGACACATGACAGCCTGCCTGGAGTTTGCTAAAAAACACCTGAAGGACTCCAAGATGGTGAGAAATAAGATTCTCTGGTCTGATGAGACCAAGATAGAACTTTTTGGCCTTAATTCTAAGCGGTATGTGTGAAGAAAACCAGGCACTGCTCATCAACCTGTCCAGTACAGTCCCAACAGTGAAGCATGGTGGTGGCAGCCTCATGCTATGGGGGTGTTTTTCAGCTGCAGGGACCGGACGACTGGTTGCAATCGAGGGAAGGATGAATGCGGCCAAGTACAGGGATATCCTGGACGAACACCTTCTCCAGAGTGCTCAGGACCTCAGACTGGGCTGAAGGTTCACCTTCCAACAAGACAATGACCCTAAGCACACAGCTAAAATAACGAAGGAGTGGCTTCACAACAACTCCGTGACTGTTCTTGAATGGCCCAGCCAGAGCCCTGACTTAAACCCAATTGAGCATCTCTGGAGAGACCTGAAAATGGCTGTCCACCAACGTTTACCATCCAACCTGACAGAACTGGAGAGGATCTGCAAGGAGGAATGGCAGAGGATCCCCAAATGCAGGTGTGAAAAACTTGTATCATTCCCAAAAAGACTCATAGCTGTATTAGCTCAAAACGGTGCTTTTACTAAATACTGAACAAAGGTTCTGAATACTTATGACCATGTGATATTTCAGTTTTCTTTTTTAATAAATCTGCAAAAATGTCACTGTTTTTCTGTCAATATGGGGTGCTGTGTGTACATTAATGAGGAAAAAAAGAACTTAAATGATTTTAGCATATGGCTGCAATATAACAAAGAGTGAAAAATTTAAGGGGGTCTGAATACTTTCCGTACCCACTGTAGCAGTGTACTTGAAAAAAAATTGTGGGTCGTGGTGATACTGCTTAGAAAACACGTTTTATATCTTAGGAAAGACATTTTGCTTTCTCCTTAGTAGTTTCACTGGCAGTGACAGTCCGATGTTGCAGTTTGACTGACGTCCAACAAAACATTACCGAATAATTTTCTTATAAAGTTGATATGGAAAATGTGTCAGCCCACAGTTGTGTGTGTGTGTATATATATACACATGGTACATCCAGCAGACACAAAGCATCAGTGACATTCATTTGAAGCCATATTTGTGTCCACTTGTTGAACCTAGATCTAATATTAACTCTCTTCTAGCCACTCTTCAGGGAAATCTGAAACTGTGTCTGTTTCCTGCCCAGCATATAGTGGGGGGAGAGAGAGGTTGTTTCTTTTACTGAGAACAGCTTCCTGCTGGAAACACATTATGATAGTGGTGAGACTGAACCAACACAGTAAACTGTGACACACTGAAACACATTCCATGTAGCTGAGGGGTTCTCATTACCAGCAGACACCTTTCACATACAGTACATATAGCATGTGAAGCACAGATGAAGTCACATTAAGCTAATTGTCATACAAACAGTTAAAACAATAAGAGTGGTGGTAGTAGTATACACAATATGGCATCAGTATGGATCTGGGGCACAGTTCTATCTACTATAGGAAGGAAATTTGTTTATGAAGATAAACTTTTAAACTTAATTCTTAATTGGACTGTTCTGTTCGAGTCTTGTTGCAGCAGTTCAGGGCTCAGCTTCACAAACTTGCTGGCTGTGTGGTAGCAGTGCAGCAGCAGTACAACTATCATTTATCTTACACAGTGGGTCATTTATCACTGCTAATTCAGCTCAAGCCTGTCAGACTGCTCTCTTCTCCTAACCCCCACCCACCTGTGTGCTCTGAACGTCAGGGTGTTCTATGCCCTTTAGAAGCCTTTTGGTGATTTAATAGCCAAAGGGATGAATAACTTTGATGCAGGAGATGGAGTGTGCTAGTGCAGGAAAACAACTATAAAGGAACTAATTAGCCATATCAGATCCCAGGACCACAGGGTGGACTCATTGGTGAAGTCATCCTGGGTTCAATCTCCCATGAGGCGATATTTGCCAGTGTATCCTTGAGCAAAATATTTAACCTCTACCTGCTCCAAAAACACAAGAACTCACCCTGTAGTCCACACAGGGACTTTCCAAGAGAGACAGTTGCCCCTCTCCCCTCTTATAAGTAATTCAAGTCACGTGCAAAGGTATGATGCACATTATTTTTAATATGAACCTTAATGCAAACTCAGACTTTACCAGTGACAAATGAAGGAGAGCTGAAGTAGATGAGTGGTACAGAAGACATGCCCACATTCCTGATTTTCCCCTGGGGAAGTATATACATATTTGCTGTAAGAACCCCATAAATTGATCATATTTAGGTTTGTTGCTGTGCATCCACAAGGGGAAGACAATGTTCATTGTTTAAAAGATGCATCTCTTTTTAATGAAATCACAACAAGCAGCTGAAAAAGTGTGAGATTTCAGCATACAAATGCAGGCATTCAAAGTGTTGCACTTGAAGCACATTTTACATATACACCTATCATGATCTCAGATGTCCACTGCAAATAAATGTCCACAATCCTGATTAGAAATAATAAAAAAAAAGAAACTTCTAACACCGGTATTTACCTGAGAATCAAACCAATGCATTGGCAGCTGGCAGTACATCCAGTGGTGTGTAGCTAACATCCATCCATTTTTATCTGAACCGTTTATTCCTGAATAGGGAATAGTTTACTGAAAAGTAGCCTAAACATGCTGCAGACCACAGCACTATTAATCGAATCCATGGCAACATGCCTCCTGTTTCATATTAGTAAATGTTTAGGTGAAGAATTTTAAGGCTTAACGTAACATTATCCAAAAGAGTTGCTAACAACACTGAATGGCGTAACTGATGTAAACAAATCTGACAGCAGGATAACTCATCTGATTGACAAATGAATCATTTGTTGCCAAAGGATGGTGGGACATCTGTGTATTTGATTGGAGCAGGTTTACTGAGCAAAGTTATGTTATGTAACATTTGTATCAATCATGCATTGTAGGCTATGTACTGTGTATTCTCTGAACCTTTAGAATCAGGGAGTGTGTCAGAAGCGGCGCACGTAATGCGGCCGAAAAGTGTTTAGGTGAACTCAATTAAATGGCCAGACGAGGAAGTGTAAAACAAAACCGTCTCTTTATTAAGAGAACTAAAAACTCACGGTCGGTATCGGTCCCAGGTCAGAGCCAGCAAACACGTACATCCAGGGGAATCCAAAGTGCGGAGTCCGAAGGGAAAGTACGATAAGCCGATACACATGAGCAGTCCGAGATAAAAGGGCAAGGCAGAACAGAGTAAACCAATAAAACAGTCCGAGTCAGAAACACAAATACCAAAAACCGAATATAGTGCTGGAAAGTCAGAGCTGAGGTCTAGAACAATCTGGCAGCGTCCTTGTGGGAGGACGCTGCCTAAATAGAGGTGTAAACAGGTGCACATAATAACAGGTGAAACTAATGTGAGTGATGAAGAACGTAAAAAGACCGAAACTAAGGTGAAACAAAAACAAGAAATAATGTCAAAATAAAAGCCGGACAGGAAGCAGCGGACCCGAATCATGACAGAGTGAGGCTCTGCTGTAAGGTCTAGACATTACTATGTAAAGTGGCCTGAGATGATTGTTATTGTGAATTGGTGCTACACAAATAAAACTGAATTGAAAACATTTATGAACTGGTATAACATAACAGAAAACATTTGACTTGTTATTAAGTAGCTGTTGTTAACTACACAAAAGTGATAGTCATGCACTTTGGATGAATGATATTGTGGTATTAAAATGCACCCCCAGCATGCCACGCAGCAGGGTCAACATTATTTTGAAAGCAAATGGCCTCTATTTTTAGATATAAAGACACAGGTGGTGTTGCACATTTGAGTCTTAAGCTTGTGTGAGCTTGTTACCCGTCTTGGCCTCCGCACGAGGCACGAGCAGCTCTTGCTCTATTTTTTTTTTTTTTTCGAGTTTTCTAAATTCTAGATTGATCCCCTTGTGGCTCTTATATCTACTGTATATGTGTACTTAGGGGGCGCAGAGTAAGAATGTGGTGTAAGTGTTATGGTTAGTCCCCCTCACCAGGAGGGTGAGGGAGAACTAGGGGTAGGACTCAAGATAGCCGACCCAGGTGCTAGTACAAAAAGGGAGGTTTAATGTAAAACAACAACAAAGTGACAACATTACAGGGTCCATAATACTTACAATAAGGGAAGGACAACTAAGGAGACCAGGACGAACAGGTACACATACACTGATGGCAGTAACTGGGATAACAGAGGATGTGGACGGACAGGCAAACAAAAGAACCAACGTACACAATATAATCCACCACACAGAGACTGTCAGCGTGGACGACAGAAGGACATATAGCCAACC
>NW_018128130.1:1520056-1521519 GCF_001952655.1 Monopterus albus
ATGGTGGAAGACCTGATGTTGCCCTGTATAGAAACTGTGAGTTAAAGTAAAGAATACTGGAAGCCTGGACGCCTAAGTTCTATTATTTTCACCTCACGATACCACATATTTTGGTGACGAGGATGTTGGCTACAGCGTTGCAAGGACTGGCGGATTTCTTTGCCTCAGTGTAGGCCTCCATGTTGTTGGTCGTGTCAATGCTGCTGTTCGGAGGGCTACAGTGGGTTTGCTCGGGTTCGTGCAGGAGGGAGAGCAGGGTGCCACACAATGGCGACTATTGGAACGGTGACTCTATTCGATGCCAAACAGCAGTCATGGGATGAGTGTTGTGAAATTCTTGAACAGTTTTTTATGGCTAATGACATTGATGACGCTGACAGGCAGAAAGCCATATTAATCAGCGTCGTAGGAGCACAAACCTATAGTTTAATGAGAAATCTCCTCAGTCCAGAAAAGCCCAAAGATAAAACCTTTCAGCAGCTAGTACAGTTACTGGAAGATCATTTTGAGTCAGTAACTGAGTTTGTAGCAGAGCTGAGGCGTCTGGCACAAGACTACAAATATGGAGGTACACTGCAGCAGATGCTGAGGGACCGCATCGTGTGTGAAATTAATGATGAACAAATCCAGAGGTGCTTGTTGGCAGAAGATAATCTAACTTTTGAAAAGACACTCTCAATTGCAGTTTCAGTGGAAGCAGCTAGCAAGAATGCCCAAGACCCGCAGAACCCCGGTACCAGTGCAAAGTGTTTTAATGTGAATAAAACATCTGGGGCAAACAGAGGGAGTGGAGAAGCAACTCCATCCTGTTATCAATGTAAGGGATCACAGCATGTTGCAGCTGACTGTAAATTCAAGCAAGAGAAATGCCATGTGTGTGGTAAAGTTGGCCACATAGCAAGAGCCTGCCATAGTAGAGGTCAGCTGACAGTTAAATCAGATAAAAGAGTGCCAGAGCATAAGCATACTTCGACGAAAGCTATAAGCCACAGGTCTCATAATGTCCAGGAAAACACCGGACAGGACTCTAGTGCCAGCTCGTGAGATGAAACCGTGACGTTAGGCTGTCTGACATACAGATTAGGGAAAATGAGTGACGCACACCTTGGGAGTGTAGCTCCCTACACTGTAGAAATAAAGGTAAAGGGAAAAAAATTAAAGTTTGAAATAGACACAGGGTGCAGTCTTTCCATTATGAACCTACAGACTTACACGTCCATATGGGATAAAACAGAGAGGCCTGCATTGGTACCAAGTAAGATCAAACTAGAGACATATACAGGACAACGCAGCGGACGTTTTTCTCTGCTCCTCTTGTCTGTCCTGAGATTTTTCATATCTTTTTCATATCTTCAACACCTTCAAGTCCTTGAAAAAGTCTACATCTGTTGAAATGCCTCCAAAAGGCAAAAAAGCCAATAAGTCTGATGCGGTTGAGGATGTTTAAGACGAAGAAAATTTTG
>NW_018128130.1:1525219-1528497 GCF_001952655.1 Monopterus albus
AATCCAAAAGTTATTTAATGAAAGGGAAGGAGGATATAATTTAAGGGGTCAGTTAAATTTAAAAGTTCATGCTATACGTACAACCAAAAAAAGATTTTGTATTTCTATAAGTGGGGTCAAATTATGGAATAATTTAAGTGTGGACATAAAAAACAGTACTAGAATTGAGGAGTTTAAATATAAATATAAAAGTATGTGTCATTCAAGATATATGCAAGAATAAGAGATTTAATCAAGAATGCATGAATGAAACACTCTGTTTTAAATTTTCTGTATATTACTTGTCTGGTGAAGAAGAGAATTACCTATGTAGAGATACTGCTTGCAGCCAATGAAGCATGAAATTTTTTGTATAAGATGATGTTATGGGGTAGGACTGGATAAGTCTGACTTCTTCCTACTCCATTCAAACATGTACTAGGTACAGTATAAGCAAACTGATTCTGGATTAGCATTGGTTGGATATGTGTAATTATGTGTGTATTGATATCTTTTGTTTCTACATGTTTGAAAGAATAAATCAAATCAAAAAATCAAATCAAATCAAGCCGTTACACAGTGGTGGGCGCGGCCCAACTAAAAGTAAAATACCGTGGGCAGAAAAAGATGCTACCGCTAATGGTTGCAAAAGGAAATGGTCCCACCTTGCTAGGCAGAAGTTGGATGGAAGTCTTAAATCTAGACTGTGCGGACATCAAGAGCAGACATAAGCTAGGGGTAATACATCTTAAGGGTCATGCTATTCCAACAAAGAAGACACTAGAAAGAGTACTTGAGACAGTTTTTAAAGAAGAGTTAAGGACACTCAAGGGAGTAACAGCCCATATACATGTAAAAGAAAATGTGACCCCTCGATTCTTTTGACCAAGATCAGTCCCCTATGCTATGAGGGCCAAGATGGATGAAGAGATAGATTGTCTGTTGAAGGAGGGAATAATCACACCGGTTAAATATTCTGAATGGGCAGCTCCAATAGTACCTATTCTTAAACCTGAAGGTACAGTTAGGGTATGTAGAGATTACAAACTGACAGTTAATCAGGTGTCTTCCTTAGAGCAGTATCCAATAGCTCGTGTGGAGGACCTGTTTGCTGCACTGTGATGAGGCAAGCTGTTTTCTAAGTTGGATATGAGCCATGCTTATCAACAGTTACTCCTGGATGACAACTCGAGGAAATACTTAACGATTGACACACACCAAGGACTTTTCACTTACAACCGCTTACCATTTGGTGTGGCTTCAGCACCTGCCATATTTCAAAGGACTATGGAGAGTTTATTGCAAGGCATACCTATGGTAGCACTATACTTGGATGACATACTAGTGAGTGGAGTAGACGAGCAGTCGCATTTGGCAAACCTAAAGGAAGTGCTGACAAGACTGGAGGAAGCTGGGTTGAGACTGAAGAGAGTGCATCTTTATGCAAAAGGAAGTGGAGTATTTAGGACATACAGTAGATGCTGAAGGTTTGAGGCCGGTGGAGAAAAAGGCTTTATTAATGAAGCGCTGTCGCCTACAAACATGACAGAGCTCAAAGCATATTTAGGGATGCTAAATTACTACAAGTTCCTGCCAAACTTGGCAACATTGTTGGCTCCCTTGCATGAGCTGTTGAGACAAAAGGTGCAGTCGAAATGGGGAAAGCAACAGGAGGATGCGTTTAAAAAAATCAAAGACACTTTTGCAATTAGCAGAAGTGTTAGTGCACTACAGTGCTGATAAGGAACTAATTTTGGCATGTGATGCGTCCCACTATGGTATAGGGGCCGTACTATCACACAAAACGGAGGATGACAGTAAGAGACCACTTTGGTTTGTTTCAAGGACGATGTCATCTAAAGAGAAGAAATACTCACAGCTCGATAAAGAAGGACTAGCTGTCATGTTTGGAATTGAGCGATTTCACAAGTATCTATATGGACATTCATTCACTATTCAGACAGATCATAAGCCACTCATAAGCTCCCAGAGTACAGAGATGAGCTGTGTGTTTGAGAGCATATGAATACAACATTGTATATACGCCTGGTCAGCAACATGTAAATGCCGATAGCTTAAGTAGATTACCTGTGCCTGAGGAAGTCAAAGAACAAGATGAAGAGTTAGTCTTGATGATGGATGTGTCGGGTGGCTTGCCCGTGGACACTAAACAAGTTAAGTGCTGGACAGCACGAGATGTAGTGTTGTCACAAGTGCAGGAATTTGTGCAAAAGGGTTGGCCTCATAAGAACCACCAGTGAAGGAGAGAACTGAGTGTAAAAGATGGATGCGTGTTGTGGGGCTCATGTATAGTGATTCCTGAGAAGGGAGGAAAGCATGTGTTAAACCTGCTACATCAGGCACATGCTGGCATGTCTAGAATGAAGGTTTTAGCCCTTTCATATGTGTGGTGGCCTGGTTTGGATCAAGATGTGGAGAGGGAAGTTCAAAAATGTGAGGACTGTCAAAAATATAGTAATGCTCCCCCTACAGCCCCCCTGCATCCCTGAGACTGGCCTGGGACCCCATGGTCTAGAACAGGGGTTCTTAACCTTTTTGACACCGGGGCCCAATTTTCACAGTACAAAGTGGTCCGGGGCCCATTCAAATATTAACACTTTAATTTCATTTGATCCAGGTCTTGGTTTGATTTGTATTTAATAACTAAATCAAGTCCATTTAAGGTTTATCAAGCAAAAACCTTGTGAAATAAATATGATACAATGTGATCATGTGTCATCTCAAAGACATTTATTTTCACACTGAACAGGCTAGCAATTATATCAAACCAAGGTTGTCATGCTCATTAACACAAATGAGAATTCCAAAAGTATTTATATACTCTCAAAAAAACGGAAGAGACATTTTGATAAATAAAATTCTGTGGTAATAAAAAAAATACATTTAAAATAAAAGTTTCAAATTAAATAAACTGTAAATGAAATTTAAATAAAGTGCAAATTAAAATATTGCCTTATAACCTGCTGATGAATTTGACAATTTAGCAGTCTTAATTTTTGCATGGCAGAACTAGATGTTACTCTCCAAATCTGTGACAAATGAACAATAACCTAACAGTCACAACAGTCTGTTTTTTTAACATGCTACAATTCTCATTTTATGTTCACCTCTTAATGAGACATTTGGGCCTGTCTCTCAGACATGATCAAATCCAGTCTGGGTGGAATAGGGGAAAGGCTCACTCTTAGGGTAGCCTCCAGTGATGCTCTGAGCCTGTTGCGAGCTTTGGACTTAGTTGTGGCCACCATTGAGAATCCTGATTCACACAGGTATGTGGT
>NW_018128130.1:1529790-1531300 GCF_001952655.1 Monopterus albus
CATGTCTTCTGCAAAAGTTGGCGACTGACTTCTTCTTCTGCTTATTGGAGCATGTTAAACACCTGACTGACGCCTCACTGCCACCAAGTGGTAGAAAGCTGCATTGTGGTCCCGCGGACCTCGCGGCCCACAGACGCAGAACTGAATTTTTTTTTGCGGCCCACTAGTTGGCGCTCGCGGCACCATGGTTAAGAATGACTGGTCTAGAATACATGTGGACTATGCTTGCTGCTTTGCCATGTTTTTAGGTGCCTTTGATTTGCTTATTTGTGCTGTGTAAAATGTAACGTTCTGATGACACTACTTTTATAATCCTTGTGTGTATCGATCCTAATGCTTTGTTGCCTTTATGTAACTTTTTATTTTAAGACTAAGTGTTCTTTGTTGCTATGTACTTACGTACGCATACGCCATGCGGGGTGGCTGCAAGTTACAGCAGCTGTGTCCTCGTTGTGTTCTTTTCGTGTTTTTATGTAGTTCTGTTCTTATGCGTCTGTTCTTATGGTGGTGTCTGTTTTTATGGTGTTATGTTGGTTGTTCTCTATTGCTGCTGTAACGCAGAAATTTCCCCACTGTGGGATCAATAAAGTACCTACTCTAGTCTACTCTAACTTATTTTTATAGTTCTGGCTATCATTTCTATCTGCACTGCTAAAGTAATTGTGGAACATGGTGACAGGGCTAAACTAGTTGCAATTGAGTAGTCATCACACAGGTTATGGACAATTTAAAAGCTTTTGCAAGAGTATCCACCTATTAATTATGACAACCCAGAGTTGAGTCCAGGCGTCTTACACGCCTCTCTGCTGTCTCTTTGCAGCTGCTATCCACCCAAAACTTCCAGTACCCCATAGAGACTGTGTCTGCCCCCCGACCACCCAGATTGTATAAATCAAAAATCAACTCAAGAGTAGTTATCCATAAGAGCCTAATTAAAATTAAGACTACTCCTCTTATAGTGGAAAGTAATAAGACAATCAAATGTGGTCTATTAAATGTCAGATCTCTCTCATCTAAATCTCTATTAGTGAATGATTTGATAAGTGAATATCACATTGACTTAGTGTGTCTTACTGAAACATGGTTACAGCAGGAAGAATATGTCAGTCTAAATGAATCCACCCCACCTGGTCACAGTAACTGTCACACCCTTGAAACACAGGCCGAGGTGGAGGTGTGGCAGCGATCTTTGACTCAAGCCTATTAATCAACCAACATAGTTATAACTCATTTGAAAGTCTCACCCTGAGTCTCTCACGCCCAAACTGGAAAACTCAAAAGCTGTTTCTATTTGTTATTGTATACCGTCCACAGTTCACTGGTTAAAATCATTGGTCATTGATTAAAATGGTTATTTTCTTACTCTGTATTCAGAAGAATTCAATATTTACTTTCATATTTAATTCAGCTGCAAAGACATTTCATTAGAGAATTTGTTTTACATTTATTTACACCTTGTTGACCAATTTATGTATGGCATGCACACTAAAATACAATGTTTCTTAAACTG
>NW_018128130.1:1533810-1534883 GCF_001952655.1 Monopterus albus
CTCTCCTCTATCCACTCACCCCAACCGGTCGAGGCAGAAGGCCGCCCACCAAGAGCCAGGGTCTGTCGGAGGTTTCTTCCGTTAAAGGGAGTTTTTCCTCCCCACTGTCGCCAAGTGTTTGCTCAAGGGGGATTTGTTGGGTTTTCCCTATATCATAATAGTGATAACAGTAAGGTCTAGACCTTACTTTGTAAAGTGTCCTGAGATGACTTTTGTTGTGATTTGGCACTATACAAATAAAATTGATTTGATTTGATTTGATTTGAAAGTAAAATCCAAAAGTGCACAAACCTAATAGAAAATATATATGAATAAGCCTATATGTATGAAAGCACATTTGCTCTGTATTACCACACTTGTCAACATGTACTGATGGAGGGTGGTAAATCTGGCTCAGGGCGCTGCCATATGTATAGGGAATATATGACAACAAAACACAGACTCATAAATAATACAATCTGATAGTAATTACACCTTTGATGGGAAGGAAATTAAAATCTGAATAATTTAAAAAGTGTTGCCTACAGTTACTTTAGCCTGAAAACATCTGTGACAACTTGTTTTATTTGCTGAGTTGTCCACCTGGGGCCTATTGCACAAAACTAGGATAAGGGATTAAGCCGGGATATCTTGGTGATCCTGGCTCAACTTATCCGTGATCCGGTTGCACGAAAGCTGGATTAGATGGCGGCAGGATGTTATGGTATAAATTACCATGGAGATTTATTCTGTGGAGCTAGCCTGCTCCAGACCAGGCTAAGTTCCAGGATTTATTTAATCTCATCCCTTATGTCAGTCAGCAGTCACCACAAACGGAAACCAATAGTTATTTCACTGCACACTATACATTGTTATCACATATAATTAGACCCACTGTCATTGTTTAAACGTTTGTGATCATTAATTTCAATCATTTTGGATAAATGATGATTTTTAGATGATGTTGCTATCATTAGATAATTTACAGTTTCCCATAGACTATAAGGCTATATATAAAAGGATAGAATATTAGGGCCACAGAGGGAGAAAAAAGAAAATTCACAGACTTCGATAATGAAGTCTTTAATAATATT
>NW_018128130.1:1536006-1543834 GCF_001952655.1 Monopterus albus
CTAACAGCTCTTTTCCTGTAACCTTGACGTGCCTGCAGTCTGCACTGCAGGCTGAACAGTTAACAGCCTGAGCTAGTCAACCTGTCTGCACTAACATTCCTAGACAACAAATCTCTGAATATCTATCTAACTAAAAAAATAACCTAACAAGGTGCTAAAAAACAAACTGTTAGAAGGAACAATTCAAACAACACATTGAAAGTGGAATGTGAAGGATTGGTTACACCTGGCTTGATGAATCCGTGTCTGCTCATCCTGGCTTGGTCTTTGTGCAACCAATTAAGCCTGGATGCACGTGTTTTGGATTCATTGAGCTCAGCTCAGTCATTTATCCTGGATGTCTTAATCCTACTTTTGTGCAACAGGCCCCTGTTTTCTGTTATCTGTTTTCTGAACCTTTAGTACCAAAATAAGACAAGCAAATTCTGTTTACACCCCGATGAAGTGCATAATTTTCAGAAAGCATTCATTTTGTTAAAGGGTAGGTGCTTCTCAGGGGTTAGTGATTTGATGTGGATAAATAACAGCTTGTAGGTTGATTTGACCAAACTGCAGCATTGGGACACTCCAATGCAGCTGTGCTTCAGAGTCACCGAAGTCTCATTTCAATCAGTCAAAGTCTAACCAAATGACCAAAACCAATAATTTATGGTTATCACATCTGCTTCAGAAATTACTTCATTGAAGTCACAATAAACAAGACTGAATCAAGACTGAACCCCTTTGAGCCTGGTCTTAATATTTAACAGGGATTCCCTTTGTACTAGCAATCTCTGAAAGGTTCGGCCAAAGTCGGGGTGGGAATGGAGTTGGTGAATGGACCAGACCAGGTTTGTAGTCATCTGGGATAATGCAAGTTTCCATTGGGCTGCTGCTGTATGCAATTGGTTTGTTGATCACCCATGATTTACTTCACCTGCCACTATACTCGCCATTCCTCAATCCCACTGAAGAACTCTTTTCAGCATGGCACTGGAATCCCACCAACACAAACCCCTTCTCCAGGTGATGGAGGAGGCCTGTGGTGATATTGATGCCAGAGCATGCCAGGACTGGATATGTCATTCCAGACGGTACTTCACCCACTGCCTGGCCAGATTAAACAGTGCTTGTGATGCCAATGTGAAGAAACTCACTCTGTTCCTTGTTCCTGCCTGGTTTGCTCCTGATGACACCAGTGAGTTGCTCTCAGCTCTGTGTCTGCCAATCACCTGTGTTTTCTCATTCCTGCCTGGTTTGCTCCTGATTATCTGCCAGCGATGCTGTTTGATTCTCCTGATTCTAATCCCTGGTGTAGCCTCATCCCCACTCTGTCCATCTCACACTGCCTGCCTCTGCCTACCGCCTTCAAGAGGACCTGCCAGCCTGATTCACCTGAGTGCTCCTGGCACCACTGCTATACTTCTGTTCTCTGTATCCTAGCCTTTTAATAAAGACTTCAAAGTTTCTGCCTAGTTCCTGGTCCGCATTTTGGGTCCTAAAACCAGTATACAGCATAACATGTACAGTCAGGGAAAAAATTATTTGAACCCCAGCTGATTTTGTAAGTTTGCCCACTAACAATGATCAGTCTGCAATGTCAATGGTAGGTTTATGTGAACAGTGAGAGACACAAACAAAAAAATCCAGAAAAATGTATTACAAAAAAAAGTTATACATTAATTTGCATGTATGTGTGCTATAACAAACTTTTACAACACAGTAAAAATACAAAAGACACAAGTTAGTAGTGTTTTCCATTTATCATGCAAGTGTGTAGCTAGTGTGTAGAAAGGGATATTCATATTTGTGTGTAGAGTTTTGTTGCGAAAATACTATTTTGACAAGTATTAAATAAGTTTTGAAAGAGGCGGTTGCTTTTTCACGAGATGTATAATGGTTTTGCTGTTTTGGTGTAAGGTTTTGTGGATTGTGTGTAGAGTTTGGCAAACATAACAAACACAACAAAGATGGTGAATAAGCAATAAGGTGATTGGCCAGGTGGCACAAGTTTTTTTCTAATTGGTTCAGGAATGTGGCATTAGGTGAGGGGTAGGGTTAGACAGTATTTTGAAATGCCAAACAAGTGACTTTATAGCAGATTTCTGTGTGTAGAGAACTGTGTAGCATTCTGCAGAAAGTAAGTATTATGGTCAATTGCAACATGGGTCCAAAAGCAGAAAATATGTTTAGAGTTTTTGCTCCCTGAGTGTGTTTTGTTAATTGTGCCAAGTCTGTGTTAGCAACTGGAAACACTAATACTGTCTGACTTCCCTACCCCATCTGTGGCTCTGAGCCCCAAAATAATCTGACAATACTGAAGATGTCAGTCTGTAAAAATAGCTCACAAATATACCTACAGTTCTACTTTAAAAATGGCTGCATTATAAACAGTTGATCACTAGAGATTTAACTCAAACAAGAGGAAACAATGCTTATTCAGCAGCAGATTAATCCACATTTGGTGCTCCTGCGGTAAAGCAGCATGTGGCATGGATGGATTTAAAAAAAAAAACGACAGTGAGTGTTCATGGTAATAAAAGAACACATCATAAACACAGATGTTAAACAAGCAAGCAAGCAAGCAAAATTAATTTATATAGCACCTTTCTAAACAAGGTGCTTTCCAGTAAAACATAAAAAATAATAAAAAATACATAAAACCAGATAAAACACATTTTCACAATAAAATAACACAAATGCATAGTCAAAACAAATACATCAATCAATAAAATTGTCAAAGGCCCGTGAATACAAATGTGTTTTGAGAAGTGATCTAAAAACAGTCAGGTTCGGAGCAGATCTAATCTCCTGTGGCAGACCATTCCACAGTATAGGAGCCCAATGTTTCCGTCTGAACTTCTGTAGTTCCAGGAACAACTGGTTCGAAGACCTAAGTGTCCTTTCTGGAGTATAAAAACACACAAGCTCAGAAATATCTGAAGGTGCCAGACCATGTACAGCCTTATAGATGAACATCAACAGTTTAAAATCAATTGTAAAATGAACAGAAAGCCAACGTAGTGAGGCAAGAACTGGAAGATATGCTCAGGACGCCGTGTATTAGTTAAAAGACGAGCTGCTGTATTTTGGACTAACTGGAGTCGGGAAAATAAGGCTTGAGAAATGCCAGTATACAGTGCATTACAATAATCTATTCTAGAGCTAATAAAGGCATGAATTGCCTTTTCAAAAACACTAAAAGATAGAAAGTGTTTAACCTTAGCCAGAAGTCTCAATTGAAAGAAGCTGGCTTTAACCACAGATTTTATCTGCTCGTCCAGCTTAAGAGCACCATCAAATACCACCCCAAGATTTCTCACATGAGGCCTCAGGTAGGAGGCCAAAGAGCTAGGAATAGCAGAACCAGTGACACCAGAGTTACCAATTACAATGCATTCTGTCTTACCTTCATTATTATGTAAGAAATTATGTGATAACCTGATAACCAAGCCTTAATGTCCCTCAAGCAGTCCATTAAGGTCTGAAATTAGTTGCCCTTCTTGATATTCAATGGCAAATAATTTGAATATCATCCGTGTAACAATGAAAAGACAACCCATATTTCATAAAAATCGATCCAAGGGGAAGTAAATACAAAGAAAAGAGGACTGGCCCAAGTATGGATCCCAGAACAGAAGAAGAGAACTCATCAATATGTACAGAAAAACCCCTATCAGACAAATATGATTCAAACCATTTAAGAACACCACCATGAAGTCCTACAGAGTGCAGCAGACAGGACAAAAAAATACGATGGTCCACTGTGTCAAAAGCAGCCGAAATATCTAAGGGAATCAGAATAGCAGTATTACCTTCATCCACAGTCAGCACAAGATCATTAAATACCCGCAACAGCGCTGATTTGGTACTATGGTGTGTCTTAAAACCAGACTGGAACTTCTCAAATATCCCATTATTCTCTAAAAAAAAGTCTGTAACTGTATAAAAACCATTTTCTCTAAAATCTTAGACAAAAATGGTAACTTGGAAACTGGTCTAAAATTCAATAAAACAGTAATATCAAGATTGGGTTTTTAAAGAATTGGTTGAACCGCTGCATGTTCCATTGGGACAATCCCAGAAGTCAAAAAGCCATTAATAAGATTGACAATGTCCAAACCAATACTATGGAAAACCTCTTTAAACAGAGCTGCTGGCATAATGTCCAAAGGACAATGAGAGGGTTTCACAAGCTGAACTGTTTTCATAAGAGCAGTTAATGAAATAGGCTCAAACTGGTCAAAAACAGCTGAGCATATAGGAGCAACAGAAGGATCCAGAACAGAATCATCAATCTGGGACCTGATCATAACAATTTCATCCACAAAAAAATTGAAGAAACTCATTACAAGTAGCGGAGGACACATCTGTCCAAGCAGATCTGTCCAAGCAGCAGTAGATGGATATAAGACCATATTTATGGTGCTGAACAACACCCTGGGTCTATGACAATTGTTTACAATAAGCCTGGAAAAGTAGTGAGCTCTAGCATGTTTGACAGCACTTTGATAGTCTCTTAATCGCTTTTTTAAAATACCTGTGGAGGTGTTGCACTGAATTCCATATAACTGTACAGGTGTACCTAATAAAGTGGCCGGTAAGTGTATTTATGTATTTATAGTGGTGTTGTCATGCACATATACAGTATATACACAGTATACTCTTGTGTCTACACTACCCACTGTCACTCCTGAAGTGCCCTTAGGCACTGGAAAGACAGAAAGAAAGAAAGAAAAAGGGTGTTGGGGTGAGGGGGTCAGGTTACCTCAGTGACTGGTTAATGTTGAGCAAAGAGTAGAAGATTTGAAACCAGAGGGAAAGAAACCTGAGGTCTCTTCACTGCCTACCAGTGCAACCAGCAGTATCACCCTGGGCCATAAAAAGTGCAGGAGGCTTGTTTGGAGGGATGTGCCTTTGCACCTCTTGAGTGTCACAGTCAACCAAAAGAGAAAAATATATGATGATTTTGGTGGAAAGCCATACAGCTCCCACGCAGGAGAAGTAGCTCTACCTTGTACTGGCTGTGTCTCTCGCTGTCTTCACCATCTCCCTCTCTTCGCCCCTTTAAGCTCTCTGTCAGTTCACTTCATGACTAATGCTGCACTCTCATTACCCAGAGTCCTGCTGTCAACTGTGCCTCATCTTCATCCTCTTCTTCTCTCTGTCTCGTTCATCTCTCATTTATGCCCACCCTCTGTTACTGCTTTTGCAGTTTGTATTTTTCATCCTGCTTTCAGTTTTTACTCTATCTGCAACTGACACACACACACACACACACACACACACACACACAAATTCTTGTATTAATCACTTGTGGGGTCCACCAGTTTTTTTGATCATTTGTGGGGACCATCATTTCCAGTGGTCAGACATGGCTAAAAAAAATCATTTAAGCTCAAGAGTGATAGTTAAAAGTAAATATCACTTAAAATTAACAATTCAAACAACTTTTGTACCAAATCAGTTTTTCATTCTTTGTTTGACTTTACATTGACTTGCGTACATTCATTCCTGGAGGCTTACCTAAACATGAACCATAACCACTACTTGCCTAACCCTTACCCTAACTTTATCTTTAACTTCATTTTACCCCAAGCCAAGCTGTCACTCTAAAATTTAATTTGCATAGAATGTCTTACCAAGTGCTCACCATAGACTGTATATAAAAATGGACGATGTGTCACTGCTCTCCAAAATGCAAAAGTGAAATCAAAATATTGTGAATACAGCAGCTGCCATCTTGGCATTTTGCAACCAGATTCTGCACAGTATCCACTGAGTACCTGAATAATGCAACAAACCACCGGTCAAAGCTGTCAAAAGATCTGAAATAAATTCCTTTTATATCATCAAATAGAAAGTCACTTTTGGCTTTTCCTCATTTTTAGGGGTCACCACAGTGAATCATCACACTGATGATTCACATGTTGACATTTGGCACGTGTTTTACACCGTATGCCCTTCCCGACGCAACCCTGACTTGAACCTGGGCTGCAGCGGTGTGAGTGCTGCGCCTTAACTACTAGCCTACCAGGGGCTGGTATATCATCAAATAACTTATTAAAAACAACCTTACCAGAAAAATGACCACTTGTACACCAATCAGCATGATAATGTATCTACCAAATATGACAGAAATCACCTGATCTGATTTGTTCTTTGAGTCTTTAGTTTGGCTTAGGTCCCATCCAGAAACATGGATGAGGCATGGCATATACTGCAACCAGCCCCCCTTGCAGTCACAGTGGTTTCATTTCTGGGATCTTTCATACAGTCAGTGATGCACACACACACACATACGGTACATATAAAAGCACCAAGTGGAGCAGCAAAAAAGACAGACCATCATCTGGAGATAGTGAGACAAAATTGTGATTTGAATGAAAGTAGGTCTTATGAAATATGCAGGCAAACATGGATTTACCTACTGAGACACTTTACACAGATTAATGTAACCAGCACATCAGTGGGCTGTAAATTCTAAAATCTGACTGCTGACAGATATTCTGTATGAAACAGTTATACAATGTATCTCAAATCTCCTATGTTCACCAAGAATATACACTATGCTGGTCTTGTCAATTCCTTAACACAGCGCAACACTGAAAATTTCTTTGCACTTAGAGCAACAAAAATTTAATTAATATACACATATACAAACTCAGGCAGCTGTTCTGCAGAAATACTCCTGTCTCACTGAGTTAAATAAGAAGACAAGTCAAATTGTTAATTTTGGCGATTTCAGTACAGACAATCCCTAAGTACAGTTGTAACCTAGTTAAGCACAAGGACTAAAATCAAATGGAACTTGTTAAGATGTATACATGCAATATGTAGCACTACACACACAGCCCCCTTTGTAGCCATGCGTGTGACCATTAGTGCAGGGAGCGGGGTGCTGCTGGGGCTACTAGGTCCCAGTGGTGGCTGCAGGTGGTAGCACCTCAAAGTCATAGTCATAGAAGCATATAATCTTCTTTTACATTGCCCAATTCACTTTTAATACCACAGTTTGTTAAATTTTACACCTCACATGTGAAAGGTTAGCCTGAAAAAAGCTCCTGTGGTGTCTAGAGGTGCTCATCCTCAGGAGTAATGTTAGTACTTTATTTGTTAGCAGCCCTTTTATCAACCTTTAACATGTGAGAAATGGTAACAAAGCCTGTCTCACTCAGCTTGTACTATGCAAGTTTCTGCATCGATTATCTACCCTGAGAGGCATATGAAGAATGCTGACATCTGGGATTTTTAATACAGACAACAGTCAGCCTATCAGCAGCTCCAGTCTAAAAATATCCACATCACTCATCATCAGTTGACATGTATACATGCGCATCAGGGCACAGCTTATTCTATGTTTTATATGTAGCCTTGTGCATTAACTACTATTCTGTTAACAGCTATTATCAGTCTGGCCCGTCCCTCTTTCTTAACAAGACCCTTAGTGGTTTCAGAGAGTAAGAGCCCTGTTTGTTTGGTTCAACAGGCTCTGGAGCCTCAGGCTGTGTTTACTGCTGACAATATTTACATAGTAGAATAAGTATAATGGGTTCCTGAGTGATTTAGAAAAGGCTGCCAGAGAGACAGCCCTTTTCTGTGTGTGGTTGTTTGTCTATCAATTAAAGTAGCAATGAAATAAATGTATTTGGGCTCCATATTGCCACTGGCAAAGAACAGAGCTGTCTCGAGACACACCTACAGGAGGTCCCCAGCCAAAATCACTTTCAACACAGAGTTATTGAGCTCTATCTGGGACTCAGACATCTAGCAGCCAAACCACACACTGACATTTTGTTCCATCAAATAGGGAGCTTAGGTCAAAATTTTGTCTGCTGTACTGTAGCTG
>NW_018128130.1:1543846-1562973 GCF_001952655.1 Monopterus albus
GCAGGAATGTGTCTGTTGTAGAGATACAATTCCAAGCAAAATGTTAAATGAACTGTTTTGATTTAATAAAATAACCACAAAAAAGTTGTTAGGTTCTTTAATGATTCGAATCATCTGCCAGGAACCACAATTTTTTTGTCAGTCCAATTGCCCTGTGAAATATTAGGATTTTATAACTGAAACATGACTTTATTACAAGAGATGGGATGTCTCCACACCTGAATCCAGCTGAAATTCATTTACATTTTTGTAAGCACTTTGAAATCAGTGCCTTTTCGAGAAACTGAAATCTAAAATAACTTCAATCATCATTTTTAAATAGCCAGGGAAAAAAGACAACTTGAGATGACAGGATCTTGTATTGTGCCATCTCAGGATGTGTAATATAATTTATGACTGTTTATCTACTAACGGGTTCAGCTGTTGAGAGATTGTACATAAATGAGGAGTACTGTGGTCCCTCTTTTCACTGAGATTGGGATAGTGGCCAACCAACCAGACCTCATGGTAGTAGACAAGGAGCAGAAGGTGGTAGTGGTGATAGATATAGCTGTTCAAAATGACACCAACATCAAGAAGAAGGGCCTGAAAAAGTAATGAAGAGGATATAGAAGGTAAAGGCCAAAGTGTTCCCAATGGTGGTAGGACCACTTGGAGCTGTGACTCCTAAACTAGAAGACTCAGACTAGGTCTGAGAAACAACTTCGGAGCTCTCTGTTCAGAAGAGAGTGGTGATAAGTACAGGTAAGATACTGCGCAGAACCCTCAAACTCCCTCTGGTAGAAGACCTGAGGTTGAGGAAGACAAACGCCGCCCCGTAGGGGTGAGAAGGGAATTTTTATATATAAAATCCATTATTTACCATCTATACAATAAGGTAGCTGAGATGCGTTTTAATGAATATGTGATACAATTCTAAGAGAATCTATAAGTACTTTAAAGTAAAAGAATGAACACAGCAACCACTTTACATTTTTGTACCAGTTAAATGAGCTTTTCAGCTTCACTAAATCATATTCAACTTATAATTGTACAAGTTCATTAGAATATAGACAAATCAACACAATAAGGATTAAACTATGAGTAAATAAAGGAATAAGCACAGTAAACATTAAATGTTACATTCAATATATCTAAGAAGCATAAGTAACCAACAGTCCAACTTTATTCAAAGTGAGTCAGGACTCATATAATACCCTCACTTTATGATATGGATGTATGCTAAACAGTGGTTTATGTCAGCCCTCTTCCTCACAAGTCAAACCCTGTTAAAGGTAACGGTGCCATAGCACTGCTGCAGCTGAACACAGTACAGGCCACATGTAGTCTGTTGTGATGCCCCTCCTAAGGACTTGGAGTTCAACCTGGCCAGCCTCAGCAGACTGGTTGATGTGGGAAGGTTGTTAGCAGATGCACTTCTCTTGCCCTTTGTGGCTATAATATAACTGGCCCATGTGCTGATTTGCTCTCCCTCGCATAACTAAGTGTTGCTGCAAGAAAAAGAACTTCCAATACACTATCAGTATAAACAATAGAAATGATTGCAATCCTAATGGCTCTCAGTGGGTGGAAGTAAAATAAGACATACTTTATACTACTGCTCAGTTTCTAGGCTTAAAGAGTATTGAAATAGGATCATCACGAGCTTACCCGGATATGTTAATGGAAGTCATGATTATAGTGGCTCAATCACCTGACAACTGCAATCCCGTTTCTAAGGGTGTCAACCCATACAGGCATTTAAAGCAAGAAACTGTAGTAGAGCTCCCACTTTATATTAATATGGCCATGGGATGTTAGCAGTTGGCAATGAGGATTGTATGAAGAAACAAAACAAAGACACTTGTATTTCACACAACCAAAATTAGCTACAAAAATTTTTCTTTAAGAAAAACAGGAAGAAGGAGAGAATAATCACCAGATTAAAAAGAGGACATACGCTAAATAGCACACTGGCAGCTGTGACTAGTGTCAAGAACCAGAGCACAGCATCTTTTATTTCAATGATTACAAGGTGCAGAGAAAAGGAACTAAAGCACACAAACAGAGAGCTACTATAAACAGAATCAAGAAGTACAGTTGTGCTACAAGAACAAGGTTAAATGATTTGATTTAGATCATAGGGTTAGGAGATTAGGCAGTTAGGGCTAGGGTTAATTTGATCCATACTCCATCATAGTGGATGCTTAAGCATCTGTAAAGTTAAATGTCAGATGCACAGATGAGGGCACTAATGCGACAAACTTTGGATGCCAATGCGCAAGGTTATCACTACAGATAGGGACTCATCTTCAATGTCCAAACCCCTTTGGTATGGTTAAATCTAGCATTAGTGAGATACATGGAGGCTTGTAATATTTGGACAGCTTGTGTAGCGACCATTATAATTGGACCAACTGGGTCCAGTGAAGTAAATGCAGTTTAGTTTTAGAAGAATGCATTGATGTGCCTGGTATTGAGAGTATCATGCAAGGTTTTTTTTGTTCAGTTGTACACTTTTTGTTCAGTTTGCGCACTGGTTACCTTTGTGGTGTACATTTTCTTGGATGTTGGAAGGGAGTAGTGTCCGCACATTGTTTGGTTTGCAAAGCCATTAGTTTGAGATTTAAAATGTACATCTTTTGGATGAGTTTAGCCACATGTCATTTTACAAGCCATGCCTCCCCTTTGTAGGCCTAAGTGGTTGGTGTCAATAGGAGACCAATCAAGTCATTTTCACTTTAGTGTGAAAGAGAACATGAGTGAATATCATGTCCTGGGAACATTTCCCTGGTTTGTTAAGGGCCACCAGGAAAATCTTGGCGTGTCTGTGCACGTTAAACAGTTGTAGTTTGGTGTACTGCTTGTTCCCTATCTGGAGAAGTGCAGTAGTTTCTTCCTTGCACCAAACTACTCATCCATATGGGTATCATTACATTTTTTAACTGTACTACTACAATACTCCATATTAATCTTATTAATTATTGCTTTGCTCCTATTAGTTGCTTTTGTTATTTTGTTTAAGTAAAAAAGTTATAAACAGAGTTAAAATTGCTTTATTTCTTATTTTCTCACTAGATATTTCAACACATTGCTGGTGTTTCTGCCCTTACATACAAAAGACTAGAAGTGAACCTGGAGTGCTTCGTGTTTACAATGCACAGATTAAGCAAATGACATTGCAGACTTGAAACAAAGGAGTCTGAGTTTGTTTAGAGTGTTCACATTTACACAAAAAATGTTGACTAATCACTCTGAGTCTGTTTTGAGGGCTGAAAGGGACCAAGTGTGAAAACACCCTAAGATAGTTATTTGGTTGGAGGTTCCATTTTTCAACTACTGAGTAATTATCCGTCTGGTTTGTTGGGGATTAGGGTGAAAAACTGTTTAAACTTGAAGGAATGAGAAATGTTCTCACATTTATGCTTTGTGTTGTCTTTGACTGTTCTCATTTATGTATCTGTCTTGAGTTTAAGAGGGAGGGTGTAACATCCCTGACCTGGCCAGCCTCAGTAGGATTAACTGATATGTGAGGGTCATTAGCCATTGTACAGGTGCATCACTGGGCCTTTGTGGCTATAAAAGATGGTCCATGTGCTGATTTGCCTTTTTTTACTTTGTGTTTTTGTTAGTTTGAATTAAATCCTGCTTGTTTTATTTACATTGACTCCCTCCTTTTCACATTCTGTGAGCCAGTTTGTGACACCATTGTTCAAAAGCAAACCTCTTGTTTGTGTTTCCGCTCTATCTGAACAACCAAGAAGATTAAACAGATTAGACCAACAACTATTTTTAGAGAGTATGGGATGCTATTTTCACATAAAGAAAACGCCATTCTTTGAATTTACTGCAGCACATTTCATATGGATTCATATAAAGGACAGGCAGTGCTGACAAATTGGACTGAAACTACCAAAGCACCTGTATTCAAAGTAGCATCAGCTATTTTATTCTGCTTTAGAATGTAACCTAGAAGACAGAAATACAGTTGCAATGTGGGAGTTTTTTGAGTATTCACTTTCTACAAACATAAGGAGAAAATAATTATGACTCACAAAGTTCATCTTAGTAAGAAGCATCCAACCACACTTTAAATTCTGTTACACATGATGTGTTGACACTCTTTTAAAAAAATGATTAAATAATGGGAGAAATGGTCCCAAAGGTTTGGGCCCCTGGAAAAGTTCTAATTTCTCTACTCATTGGCTCTCACTAGAACTCACCGGCACCAGTTCATCAAATCATGGGCCCCTGAGGCACCGTGACTCACTGCAACACTGTTCCATTAAAACAGACTTGAATTGAACCAAATGATTAAAACTGAGTACAAACAGGCAAGAATAGTGCTCAGTGTGTTGTCTATACACAGGAGGAGCAGCTCTAATGTAAAGGCAACATAGGATCTCATGAGCACAAAAAACCCTAGAGATGTCAGACACAGGGAGGTGAGGACAGGCTGAGAGACAGCAGGGGTCGGAATGAAGCAGCTATGACATGTGGGATGTGTGAATGATTAGTGAGACAGGTAGGAAGCCATACAGACATCCAGGTCTTACCCTCTAAGACAGTAAGCTTGGCACTGGTGTTGATCTCTCCCACGCTGTTGGTGGCTGTGCATTCATAAATGGCTTCATCGCGGTGTGTCCTCAGAGGCTGAATACGCAGCACCGAGCCAGAGCCATCATCAAACTCAATCACCTAGACAGACAACAGCAGAGGAGGATTAAAGTAATCATCTGTGACATGTCCATTCAAATTTGTGTCTGTTTTTAACTCTCTGTGGGAAACCTCCTTAATACTGTTTAAAGTATGAGAATGCCGCATCTTAGACAAAGAACAAATGAGTCTCAAGGAACTTGTATACTTAGAAATATATAAACAACACTTTTAATTCACAGTATCCACAAAACAATATCCTGTTTGAGCCCTTTCACAAACAGGAATCAGGATATGGTTAGCCTAGCTTAGCATTAGGAATGGAACAGTCAGTCAGGTGGTCTCCTGAAATAGTACCCTTTGACATTAAGGTTACAGTAATAAATGTGGTAAAGTTTGTGTAACAGCCATGGTTAACTGAAACGGCAAAGACTATTAGTTTGAAACAGGCAATGAACAACAATCTGGAGTGTCACAGTCATGTGTTTTCTCTCTACATCCTCTTCCCTAACTATGCTTCTTTATTCAACATCACCTGATTTCCTACTACTAAGTCACCTAACAATAAAATGCAACTCTAATGGGACATAAGCTGCTGGCACAGATGACCTGTAAGGTCATATTTTCGGAGAGGATGCTTTCAGTGGTATCAGTGACCATGTTACGGTCCAAGACAATACATTTTTAGCCATTTATGTAAAAAAAAAAGTAAAATTTAGAGGTGTTGGCAGGTGTGTTTTTGAATTGTGAACAGAACTCTTTTGGCACTTTTCAAACTGCTTTCAGTCTTAATGCTTTGTGCTAGGCTGACCACACCCTAGCATCATCTCTGCTGAACATAAAAAAAACATTCCTCAAGATGGTTTTACTTGTTTATGCTGCTATGTACTGTATCTGAATTAGGCCTATTCTCTTTCATTAACAGGTCATGATATGGACAATTGCTGCATTAGCTGAAGAAGTCTAATATTGATACATGTTTGTATTTATGCAACATTCTGGAGGAGCAAGACAGGCTCTACCCAATGATCAGGGTCCCACAGGCAGAACTGCTGCTGGTCAAAGGCTAATTGCATGAGGGATAAGGTTTGTTTTCTGGTTTGTGTTGAAAGCCCTTTAGAATATTTATGTATTTTCAACTGCAAAACTCAAAGAAAATCTCATGAAAACAGCACTGACAAGATCATTTAGGGGCAGTCTTTAGGAATTATTAAGAATTTTTTCAAATGGGTTTGCTGTAACAGTACAATTACAATTTTTGGACCTAATACAGCAGAACAATCCCTGTGTTTTGTCTGGTCTTTGACAACACGGTAGCATCAGAATGGTCTTGGGGTAGGAAGACAAGCACAGGATGCCTTTCTGATAGCTCCAGCACCAGCTGACACAACCTTAATATACAAGAGGCCACTCACTACCATGGCTGGCATGACCCAGCCTGTTTATATAAAAGTTACGGTTCTGCTACTTTGTGCATTATATACATACATACCCTATAAAAAAAAAGAACTATCACGTTTCTGTGAAACATGGACACAGTACAATCCTCACAGTGGCTGCAGACACTTTGGTTACTGTGGAATCTTTCAAATACAGAAGCAAATTACCTCATAATATCCGTAATTCCACGTTGCTGCCTCATGATGGTTAGGTGTGGCCTCACATAGTGTAGATGGGAATTGATAAGATTCTATTGATACCAGTGTTTTTATTGATTCTGCTCTAACAAAGGAGTTACAGAGTCGCACTTTCTTCCAGCCTTGGTAGGATGTCTATCCACCCCCACTCCCACCCCAACACACACAGGCACATACACGGAAGCCATCAATGGAAAGCAGCAAGGTTTTATCTTCTGAAAACAAAATGCACATTTTTGTGTATATCGGGACACTAGGAAAAACAACCTTGGTTGAGTTTATACTAAAACTAAGTTATATTGGATCAGGTTCAAATCAGGACCAGGGTCAGTTTGGGACAAGCCTAACCTTGATCCTTCTCCAGCTTCAAACCGCTTTATTTACTGCAGCAAATTGAAAACAGTGGTGATAACAGCAAACACTATTAAACTGGCTTCTGTAATATGTGTTTTACAAATCACACTCAAGAAACTCTTTGAGAGATGTAAGAAGGCAGTTTATTGATGCCCTGTACAAAAATGAGGAATAGAGGAGTGAAGGTAGTGTGACACGGATGGCTCAGTAAGAAAAGGACACAAAGCAAAATATTTGTATATGGCTGCAACTCTCAGGAGAGAAATTTGGCAGCGAGAAGCAGGAAGGGGAAAAAAGCTTAACGCCACCATGGAAATGGTGCTTAATATATCAAGCAGAAAGTCACCTTTGTTTTAATGGCTGAATTTAAGGGAGCAGTTGTACCACCCTCATTGTTCAGAGGGTTTAGGGCAAGGCTACCTAACATTTTTAAGGCCAAAATTAGAGCCATAGTTTCCCTGGATATTAACATTTGACAAGGAAAAACAGATTAAAGCAGGTTTAAATGCAGACATATCAGATCGTACCCTGCGATGGATTGGCGACCTGTCCAGTCAGATCGTAATCAGAATGGAATCAAATCAATCAGACCCTAACTGCAGGTGATGGTGTAAATGCAAACAGTCATGATAAGGCATTATCCAGGAGGCATATCAACATACAGATATTAACACCAGGAAGAGATAGGTTCTAAAATTTTATCCTCACCCTGCCTTCAGGTCACAGTCTCCTTTCAGGACCTTTTGCTCAACTCTGAGGAAAACCCTATATTCTCCCAGAGTTGCTCATTCTCACCCAGCATGGGTGGCCCTGGTCTCAGCTGAACTGGTGCCCTTCTATTGGTTCAAGGATGAACTGTCTTGTTGGAATAATGTCTGCATATGCCAGAGACTTTGTACTGATGTTCCCAGCAACTTGTGAGCATGGATCCTAGCCATTATGAAGGTCACCTGGGTATTGTGAAAGTTGTTTAACCAGACTCTAATTAATGGCACCAGAGCACATCTGTCAGACGGTCTTCCCCTCTCAAACATGTTGCTTCTAATTTTTCACCACTGCCCTGATAATAAGAACAGCCACAATCACCTGCTGTTTTCCTGTGAGCTCACTGGTCTTTCTGTAATTTAAATCCTGTCCAGAGCACTGTCCTGCATTCAGTATGAAAAATTGCTGGTCCCTCTGTCTTTTTATTAGCAAAGAGAGGAATCTGTGACTTCTGTGTGAAAATGGAGTAAATCAAAGGTGTTTCCACTAATCTGATATTCACAGTAACTGCCAGTCACACTGAATAATGTCAATATGCATTTCACATTTGTGTGTTATGATTTGACTGAGTTATGACTCAATTTCATCTCAAAGGATATTTGCCTCACCTCTCTCCCTCCACACCTCCCCTTCAGCTCACCCGTGTCCCCTCGGGAGGCTTTGTCTTTGTCTTTTTTCTCTGTCAAAGCTGAATGTCCTATTACAGACTACTGTATACTGGGTAATGTTCCAGTGGTTAAAATCCTATACAAAACAAGTTAAACACACATTTCTCTTTATCAGCAAAATGTACTTAACATTCCTTTAAACACAGAATGGGATTAATTCATGAGGAATATTGCACTGCTGTAACACAATACATCTGTATTGTTAAAGTCATGACAATGGCAATTGGAGCCCATTAAGATGTAAATTGTAAGGTAGCAGATATAATGTCAACATCCAGCAGTGGTCACGGCCAAAATCAGTAAATACCACCCTTATGAGTATTTCAGGATTGTTTTCTTTCCGTGGAGGATGACTGCCTAGGTTAGTGCTTTAGATGCACACAGATGCTTTAAGATGAACATTTCGAGTCATCTATGTCTTTGACCAGTGAATGTCCTTCATTAAAAATTCTCTCTGCTGTATTAATCAATCAAAAGCCTGATTCTACTGAATACAACTGGAAATCTGGGTAGTTAAAGCAGTTTTCCTGCACTGGGAGGAGGTGCAACTGTGACACATACAGGGTAGCCATCAGTTTGAGTAATGCTGTGCAGACAGGTGGAAGATAATTCCTATTACTCACATTGACATGAACCAAGTTTCTCTATCTATGCACGACTCATGTTGAGTCACTTCACTTGAAGTCATTTGGGTTGTCTGGCAGCTAATGAGCCCTCCTGCGGCTCCAGAGTCCTGCAGGAAGGCTCATACAGCCCTGTTTATGAGGCAGGTGTTGTATGTGTTAATACAGCTGCATACATAAAATGTCTAGACTCTGGTTGGCCTACCACAATGCAGAAAGATTCTCGTTGGTATAAATATATAAGAGAATTGTGTAGCAGAAATGACTACACTTATGAACATGCATATTAATTTTAATATTCAATACCTCGTTAGATTAGGGCACTAGATAGTTCGAGTGCTATCACACTGTGATTAGGTGCTTAACAAGAGTGATTAATTCAGTCGCACTGATAATTCTGGAGTTCTCAGAACACTAGCTGATTTACTGAAAACAGGAGGGACATACTGTATATAAGACAGTGGTGGGCAGTCAGGGCCAGCAAGGCCTTCTCTGCTGGCCTAAACACTATCAGAAGCACTGACCTACAGTTACAACCTAAATTCTAATATTTGTTCCATGAAATTGTATTAATTTATTCCCAACAGTCTATTCTCTTCATTTCGTAGCGTTTCTCTTGGCTGCACCGCTTCCAGTATGTGTATATGGATGTCAGATTTTTTGTCCAATCAGATTTCAGCCTCTATGTGTTGCCATTTCAATCTAATCTGCCCAGGGCCTTCAGAATCAGTAGTGCTGGCCAATGTAACTTAAACTGTATTAGCAATGGGATTTCAAATTCACCTCACAGGGCCAGCTAGCTGGCCCACAATGACGTCAGCATTTTTCCGTCCTCTGATTGGTTGGTCAGAGCAAAACTAGAAAAGGACTTACTAATGCAGTGGTTCTCAAACTTTTTCTGTCATTCCCCACTTAAGAGGGCGGGCAAATTTTCAAGCCCCACTTGTCAACAAAATGATAAAGAAATCGGCCAATTTTTAAAATTTCAAATTAATTGAAATATCAAATAACACCAAGTTCAAAACAGAAAAAATATAAGTGCAACTGTATCATTTGACAGGGGGATATTTTTCAATTTTGCAGCACCTGTCTCATCCAGCATAATCGACACCATGTCTACAGCAGCAGGGAGAATGAGCTGCTCAGCAACTGTGTGTGTTTTTTTTGCACTGGGGAATTCTGTATGCAACTTTGAAGGAAGCCATTTGTGCTTTGCTGTTCACTGATGTGGATTTTACCATGCCATTTTCCTGCTAACGGTTTTCTACCAGCTTTCTTTTAAAGAAGTCAAGTGGCTTATTAACGTGACTGGGGTATGTTGTTTCTAAATGTATTCTTAATTTGTTGGGTCTCATGCTGTCTGCTGCCAGCGGGTTAAGAAACAAGACACACATGGGCCTGTCCTCTGCCCCCACCATTCCCACCGTTAATTCAAGCGCAAGATGGGCTTCATGGTTGATAAGGCTTACTGCCTGTTGTTTCTTTGTCTGCTTGCGCTGAATTGCCAGCTTTTTTGTGGTCCATGTAACAAATTTATCCATTTACGTTATTATGCCCACTACGTACACTATTGGCCCTCTGTGTAAAAGTTTCCTTATATTGTTGCGCGGCAGTTAACATGCCTGTCAGCTTTGCCCGGCTGCACCTGCCTCTCTCACCTCCCTCACTTTTGTTTCTCGTCCTCGGTTCCTGATTACCACACCTGCTCCACACTTCTTGATTGTCACCAGCTGCACCTCTTTAGTCCTGCCCTTATTTATACCCCGCTCTCCTGTCACTCCCTTGCCAGTTCGTTTATGTTCTCAGGCCCTCATGTTGTCTAACCATTTGTCTGCCTTGTTGCTATTCCATGTGTTTGTTCTAGTTCCCACTGTATTATACCCAGGACTCTGATTTGCCTCTCCTCTACCAGATTCCTCCTTGTTTTCCTTCACGGACTACTACCTCCGGACCTTGGCTCCACTCAACCCTTCCAACCTCTGCCAGTCAGATCGATGCACAGTCACCATTTACTATGTGTACATACCCCTCTCTTCTTATTCCCTCAGTAACCGTCATTTCCCACCGGCCAGCTCAGGAGTGACCCAGCAACGCAGCTCATCCCACTCCATCCATCTCATCACTCCAAGTACTGCTGCTGATCGACACCCGGTCACTCATTTCACCCTCACCAGCCTGTTCTTCTTACCACGTACTGCATTGTAAATAAATTAATCACTGCTGGCACTGAAGTTGGCTACCTGGGTCTGTCTTTTTGCTCACTCACTTCCGTGTGCGAGCGTACATAACAATGCCGACGTTAAATGTTGTTACATTATGGTTCCACTTTTTTCTCCCGGGCCCCGAACTGATGTTATTTTAATTTACTTGTATTAATGACCCATTTCTAACTTTCTCCGTTCACTGCACCCCACCTGTCATGTCTTTATTCCCCACTAGTGCGGGCGGCCCCACACTTTGAGAACCATGGTACTAATGGAACTGAAACGCAGAGATCACCTCCATGAGGATGGATTTTGTCTATAAATAAATGGCATCTTTGGTGAGTATGATATATTTAATTTAAATTTTGTATGTTTTCGGCATGTTATTAGATAAATATTGAGTCTGAACTGCTCCAGATGATGTACAGTTGCGGTTGTAGTGTAGCGGTTTGGAGTTGTCTTAACTGGGTTTCTTGCTTTAGTGAAAATGGTATTCACCCTCAATACGTGAAATACCTCTCTCTCTCTGTAATCCCACACTAATTATATTGCGTTTTTGTATAGTATTGATGGTTTCTATAATTGCGACATAATAGTGATGGTATTAAGAGGTGAATTAAGTCGGGTAAGTCCTCACTGAAGGCCCAGGTATGAAATGCATGGCCCATCACTGATATAAGACATAGCCAGTTCTAGTCTAAGTAAATTTATTTACAATATGTACACAGGGAAAATGATCAGGATGAGAAAAGCAATTCAAATGGTACATTGCACAAAGATGACTGGGTTTAATGGATGACCTAATGGTCTGTTAGCCAAGATGAGTTACGATGGCTTAAAACTGAGCTAATCTAAATACTGGGGTTTGGTCCTGATTCTGGAGAGAAACATAATTCAGTTTCAACAGGTTAGATACTATGGTTTGGTAATACAGTAAGTAGTTTTCAGAGATATCATTCTACCAGGTGGTACCTAGCTATTGGCAGGAGTTAGCCATTAGCTCTGGAGATGCCACGTGGTCAGGAGAAGAGAAGTGCTGGATTGGAGCCTGTTCGAAGTTCTAAGATGGACCTGAGCTGGAGAATCATGACAATCTGTTGTCACTGTATTTCTGGGCTCGGCCTCGGGGGGGGGTCTGCTTCTTGGGTGGCCAGTTCTTTCTCCAGGATGCTGGCTTCACCAGGGTCCTTCTGCATTTCTGGTGTTTGAAAAGTCTTGAAGGTAAATCGTGTTGCAGAATCATTTTGATAGTCTCTGGAGTTTCAAAAATCTATTCAGGTTACTTAAAATCTAATTTTGACTATTCTAAAATTGGCGCACAATACTTCAGGTTGCTTCCTGCTGGTTGATGAGAGTAGATTCAGGAGAAAATCGCTGTTGCTAAATACAAAAGAACACTTCTTGTGGGGATGTGAGCATGTGATCTAACATGGAGACAAGAGGAGCAAACTTTCGAGGGCACAGACTTTCTTAAATCCTGTTTCCTGTATTGACTGAGGAGCGACAGTGATTTGTGCAGCCATGCGCCAGCCTGAGCTAAGACTTCATCTGTTTGGTTCAGAAGTCTACCAGTTTGGACTCCTCTGACTGTCGTGACAACAAGCTACTTATTGGTCCTGTCAGGACATACTGTAAAAGATTCCCGCCTTACTTAATTTATGCTGTACATGGCTTCCTCCACTGTGGCTGGTATGTTTAAGAGACATTTATATGACTGGGGTGTAGAATAACTCCCATTTAGACAAAAATCTAAGCAACACAGTTTGACATGAAACTCATACGGAGACATTCTGTGGAGAGAAAAGGAACTGTGAACTTTGAGAATAAAAGACAAAAGCAATAAATTATCAGCACACAGTCATTAAAATTAAAGTCAAAACTATTTCCTAAGTAATCTTTTGAGCATGTCTGAGGAAGTTAGGATGCCAATATTAACATAAGTCTGGTGGTGCTTGATTTATCAAGCATATTATCCAATAAGCAGAATCACCAACGTTCATGGAACACTTCGGTACCACTTCCACACATTTTGGCACACATTAATGTAACTTCAAGTTTGGAATCATTTCACCTGTTATAAGAAACTTTAAGGAAGAAGTCTTTGCAATGGCTAAGCAGAGGTGTGGCATCATCAGCTTGACAGCAAAACATGTTCAACCTTCATACAACCTTTGATTAACACTATTTCACATGTTTAAATCTAAGGGCATTTCCCTGTCAGAGAGAGTTTTATGGCACTCTCCACATTCCAGTGTGGAGATGAGGGAAGTTCTGGTCAGTCATAGTCATGGAGACAAGGCTTCGGCCTCCCTATCTGATAAGGAGAGGCAGGCTGTAAAGCTGTCTTTTAGCTGAAACAAAACAATCAGCTTACGTCTGGAGCAGGGCCCAGAGTCTTTTCTGCCTCTAAATGCCTGGAATCAAGGTTAGTTTATTAATTATGAACATTCTGAGTTCCTCAGGAAAAAACATCACTTCAAAATGTTTGCTTTGGACTTGTGGGCATTACAATCTGCAGGGGAGTCTTAGAATGTCTGGGCCATTGCGGATTGTATATACTGTATAAAACCTATAACATTGTGTTATTCTGATTGTCCATACTGCAAATCTGTTATGCCGATATATTTTGTATACACAGCATGATGAGCGATTCCTCTTCTGTTGCACTTCCTGAGGTTTTTTCCATTTTTCTCCCCATTAAATGTTTAAACTGCAACTTGTACTTTATACAACCTTCATGGTTACTTGTTTGACTTTAGGATTGGATCTTTCAATAATATACAATAATCCTGAAAGCAATGCTGCAGAAGCAGACTCTTGCATGTCAGACAGTGGACCACCAAGGAGAGTTTTGAAAATGCTCTCCACATGATAGTGAACATCAAGTTTGTTTTTCTTAGTACAGACCTCTGACAATGGGAGCATGCAGTATGCTCAATTTATAATTGAGTCCTGCTGGGCTCAGGTGAAAGCAGTTCAACAGACCTGTCAGCGAGACTCTCATCCACTGCACCATCTTGGTATTAGTACCAAGATGACTCTGTGGATGGCCATCTCGGTTGCATACTCTGTTGTGCTTTTGCTGTTTTTGTCTTTGTGGACTTCAGCTCAGACATCCACCACTCTAAACTGACCCAGCTCACTGTGCCTGCCCACACCTGATCATCAACTTTCTGATAAAAAAGAAAGCAGAAAGTGATGCTGGGGAAAACGACATCCAGCACTTGGTCAGTCAGCACAGGCACTGCCCAGGGTTTGGTGCTCTCTCCACTGCTTTTCTCTCTCTACACCAATGACTGCACCTCAGGGGACCCGGTTTTACATTAAGGACTTGGGCCCAGATCCGAGTACACTGTCCTCAAAAGTCCAGTTCATTTTGATCAGTGTGAACACAAGCATATGAGACCTGGGCACCCTGCCCAAGCCCGCTTGAAGAGGTGGTCTCTGATAACAGTTATCAGTCTTATCTGAGACAGTGATGAGTCGGCCTACAGATGGGAGTTTGAACTGCTGGTGGTCGCAACAATTTAGAGCTGAGCACACTCAAAACAGTGGAGATGACGGTGGACTTCAGTAGAAGACCCCCAGCCTTACCCCCCACCATACCCTGCACCATTCTATCAGCAGTAGAGTCCATGAAGTACATAGGTTCCTCCCGTCTGGACAGTGCTACAGTTCAATGTACACCAAAACAACCAGACACAAGGACAATTTCCATGCCATACCTCCATGCCATCACCTTAAGGAACAAGTGGCCCATGACTGTATAACAGGACAAGAGGCCACAGTGCAATAAATACAACTACTGAACATAACATAAAAGCTTTTCTGCCATAATGTGTATTATGTGTACATATACAGTATATATATATATACAGTATATAAAATAAATACAATGTTTCTCTTTTTTTCCCTCTTCTCTTTCCTATTTAAAATGCACATATTATCCTGTTTTGTTTGTTGACTTGTAAGAACACTGAGAGCCTCTGCGCCGGAAACAAATTCCTTGTGTGTTTAAACATACTTGGCCAATAAACATGATTCTGATTCTGGCCTATTGTGTGACAAAATAATCTCTACTAGCACATCCATTTTCTCAGCTGTTCTCTAGCTTTTGCCCAGGTTGACTATCGTATTGTATGTTTATAATGTTACAGTGCTACAGGTAAATTACAAAAAGGCTGCTGAAATACAACTTCTCACAGGAGAACCATGGAGGATGAAAAAGCAGCTGGCAGAGTAACAGCTATATGACAAAATATATAAAAGCTGTAAGCCAGGTGTTATGGCTGTTTGATGCTTCGATACTTGCCTGATGTTTCAAGTCCATGTGAACACATATGCATACGCATACATACAAACTGAGAAAGGCCCAGTATCTTTACAGCTTCTATTTCTCTGTTTCATACCATAAGAAAGTCATGACTGTAAAAAAAGAAAACTATATGATCTGAGCACAGCAACAATGAAAACTGAAAAGGCTAATACTGGTGTAAAATCAACAATACATTTATCCTAATGTTAGGTATTTTTAGTCAGATAGATATTGGATAGATACTTTATGTATTAGAAATGTTTAGTGGAGATAGGATGTCTAGTTAGACTGTTAAATGCTTAGGCATGCTTATGAGTTTCTACAGGGTACATCTGGTCAAGGATAACTAGAGAGAAAAGTTGATGACTGTCAGCAGACAGGGTGTTTAATATTATTATTATGACGTGTATAACTGTAGCCTTAGCCATAATATGTTCTTATGTTTAAGTCACGACATGTACTAGAGGTCGTGAGAATGTTTTTAGCTACACACCACTTAACCAACAGACACACATTCACACATTGATTTGCTTCATGTTATGACTACTGTTATGGCCAGCTGCTAAGCTGGCAACAGAGACGTCTCGGTTGGCGTTTCTGTGTAGTATGGGGCTAGCCCAACCGAGGTGATATAATGTATAGGCCTGGTGGGCTCAGGGTCTTTCATCCTACATCTACCTGCGTGCAGGATGGAGGTGCAAGATACCTGAGCGTGTAATGTTAATTTTAGCTGTGATCCTTTGAATAAATCAGCACTGTTTTGAAGTTACTTGGACTGTCTCGTCTCTCAGAGTTAGCAATGGTGAGAAGAACCAAAATAGTTCCACAACACTAATAAATGCTTGGTTTGTGCAGCAACAACCACAATAAAGTAAAACCATAGTTTGTGTTTTATTAATGTGTTTATAGCTGCTAATGAATATGAATAGGTTAATACAGCTGCTGATTTAAACCTAATCTCTCTCTTTAGAATAACTGTTGATAACTAGAGAAATGCATTTCCTGTTGTAAATGCGTGTGGATGCTGATAAACTGAAAGATCATCCAGAAAATGCCTGAAATCAATTGCTGAAACAGCTGAAAGATGAGAAGAAATGGCTGAAGTTCTTTGTTGGATAATCTGAAGGATGAGATGCAATAAAGTAGGAATGGCCTTGAAGAGCTGAACATTTTAATACCTGAATGGCTTTTCTAGCTGAAGGTATGCTGAACTTTTTGACACCTGAAAGGCATATTTACCTGAAAGTATACTGAAGTACAATATTCCCATAATTTGAATGGGGGGAAATTTTCAAAATAAAGCTAAATATTTCAAAAGTATGAAGCTTAGAAAATCTCTCAATAGAAGCATGAATGTCCTTGAAGAGCTGAACATTTTGCTACCTGAAATAGCTGAAAGTATGCTGAAGCAGAATTTCCCCATTCATTTGAATGGGGCAAAACTATCAAAATAAAGCTAAATATTTCAAAAGTATGAAGCTTAGAAAATCTCTCAATAGAAGCATGAATGTCCTTGAAGAGCTGAACATTTTGCTACCTGAAATAGCTGAAAGTATGCTGAAGCAGAATTTCCCCATTCATTTGAATGGGGCAAAACTATCAAAATAAAGCTAAATATTTCAAAAGTATGAAGCTTAGAAAATCTCTCAATAGAAGCATGAATGTCCTTGAAGAGCTGAACATTTTGCTACCTGAAATAGCTGAAAGTATGCTGAAGCAGAATTTCCCCATTCATTTGAATGGGGCAAAACTATCAAAATAAAGCTAAATATTTCAAAAGTATGAAGCTTAGAAAATCTCTCAATAGAAGCATGAATGTCCTTGAAGAGCTGAACATTTTGCTACCTGAAATAGCTGAAAGTATGCTGAAGCAGAATTTCCCCATTCATTTGAATGGGGCAAAACTATCAAAATAAAGCTAAATATTTCAAAAGTATGAAGCTTAGAAAATCTCTCAATAGAAGCATGAATGTCCTTGAAGAGCTGAACATTTTGCTACCTGAAATAGCTGAAAGTATGCTGAAGCAGAATTTCCCCATTCATTTGAATGGGGCAAAACTATCAAAATAAAGCTAAATATTTCAAAAGTATGAAGCTTAGAAAATCTCTCAATAGAAGCATGAATGTCCTTGAAGAGCTGAACATTTTGCTACCTGAAATAGCTGAAAGTATGCTGAAGCAGAATTTCCCCATTCATTTGAATGGGGCAAAACTATCAAAATAAAGCTAAATATTTCAAAAGTATGAAGCTTAGAAAATCTCTCAATAGAAGCATGAATGTCCTTGAAGAGCTGAACATTTTGCTACCTGAAATAGCTGAAAGTATGCTGAAGCAGAATTTCCCCATTCATTTGAATGGGGCAAAACTATCAAAATAAAGCTAAATATTTCAAAAGTATGAAGCTTAGAAAATCTCTCAATAGAAGCATGAATGTCCTTGAAGAGCTGAACATTTTGCTACCTGAAATAGCTGAAAGTATGCTGAAGCAGAATTTCCCCATTCATTTGAATGGGGCAAAACTATCAAAATAAAGCTAAATATTTCAAAAGTATGAAGCTTAGAAAATCTCTCAATAGAAGCATGAATGTCCTTGAAGAGCTGAACATTTTGCTACCTGAAATAGCTGAAAGTATGCTGAAGCAGAATTTCCCCATTCATTTGAATGGGGCAAAACTATCAAAATAAAGCTAAATATTTCAAAAGTATGAAGCTTAGAAAATCTCTCAATAGAAGCATGAATGTCCTTGAAGAGCTGAACATTTTGCTACCTGAAATAGCTGAAAGTATGCTGAAGCAGAATTTCCCCATTCATTTGAATGGGGCAAAACTATCAAAATAAAGCTAAATATTTCAAAAGTATGAAGCTTAGAAAATCTCTCAATAGAAGCATGAATGTCCTTGAAGAGCTGAACATTTTGCTACCTGAAATAGCTGAAAGTATGCTGAAGCAGAATTTCCCCATTCATTTGAATGGGGCAAAACTATCAAAATAAAGCTAAATATTTCAAAAGTATGAAGCTTAGAAAATCTCTCAATAGAAGCATGAATGTCCTTGAAGAGCTGAACATTTTGATACCTGAAACAGCTGAAAGTATGATGTAGATTTTTCCCATTCATTTGAAATGGGGAAAAACTTTCAAAATAAAGTAAATATTTTAAAAGTGTGATGTTTTGAAAAATTATGAATAGAGGCATGAATGTCCTTGAAGAGCTGAACATTTTGATACCTGAAATACCTGAAAGTATGCTGAAGTAGAATTTTCCCAATCATTTCAATGGGGCAAGATTTTCAAAATAAAGCTAAATATTTCAAAAGTATGAAGTCTAGAAACATTCTGAAAAGAAGCATGAATGTCCTTGAAGAGCTCAACATTTTGATAGCTAAAATAGCTCATAAGGTATGTTGAATTTGAATATTCCCATTCATTTGAATTGGGCAAAACTTTCAAAATAAAGCTAAATATTTCAAAGGTATGAAGTTTAGAAAATTCTGAAGAGAAGCATGAATGTCCTTGAAGAGCTGAATATTTTGATACCTGAAAGTATGCAGAAGTAGAATTTCCCCATTCACTTGAATGGGGCAAGATTTTCAAAATAAAGCTAAATATTACAAAGGCATGAAGTTTAGAAAACTTCTGAATAGAAGCATGAATGTCCTTGAAGAGCTGAATATTTTGATACCTGAAATAGCTGAAAGTATGCTGAGTGTCCCCATGTGTTTGAATGGGGCATGATTTTCAGAATAAAGCTAAATATTATAAAAGTATGAAGTTTAGAAATGACTGCCCTTGAAGAGCTGAACATTTTGATACCTGAATGGCTTTGCTAGCTGAAAGTATGCTGAACTTATTAAAGATGAGAAAATAGTCCAATAGGACCCCACAAACTAGGTAAAACAAGTAGGTGTAAACGTGTGTGTGGGCGG
>NW_018128130.1:1566150-1568462 GCF_001952655.1 Monopterus albus
GATTCGCTTATAAAAAGTCAATGAGAGCGTTGAAAAATTATTCAGTGTTCACATGCCTGAGTACAAACACCGTGTAACCTTAACTAAACAGTTCACATGAATCATTGTAAACTTTATTGTAAATAAAGCGCTTTGTGTCTAGTTCGCTAGCTGTTAGCAGCCTATCATAATGTTAGTGGACTAAGTCAGCCTCTGCCTCGTTCAAAGTAAATTAATAATAAGCTTACCTCGGATTTGATATAATCCTTCTTCGGCTAGGCTTGTTCATAACAGTCCAGTATGTTTACATAAAAGGCATTAAACTATATGTAGCTAGTCAGCAGAGCAATCTTTTGAGATTGTTGAAAGCACACAGACAGACGAAGCTAGAGCGGAGGATCACATGACTCGCGGCTCCACAGAACACTGACTTTGAATGGAGAGGTAGACAAAATATAAATATTGATAACAAAATAAACCATACGAGATATCAAGCAGATATTTACATAATCAATACCTGATTATGTCACGGGTTGAATACAGTTGAAATGGCATTTCTAGCCCACGGTATGCCTGAGATATTAAGGTTCAGCTTCTCACGAGTTGAATACAGTTGACAGCAGCTGTTGACAGTGTCTGCAGAGACAAGCAGGGAGCGACAACCAGACGTGCATTTCTGCATTCAGTTTCAAACAAATAGAGCAGCCTGTTGTGTTATTACACTGTTGTATTATGTCATGATATTAAACAAATTGAAGGAACCGTGGCATTTTATAATTACAAAGACGTTTTCCTTCCAGCGCGTATTATTTGACTGCAAGTCAGGGAGCGACATAGTGAGAGACGGTGATGAGCAAACATGACACCAAATATTAATATATACAGCCCTTTGTTGTGTTATTCCACTGTTGTATTATGTGAAGATTAAACAAAATGAAGGAACAGTTACGATTTACAAATATGCCGGCGTTTTGTTTCAGCGGATCTTCTGTATTGACTGTAAGTCTATGGAGCAGTGAGACGGTATGCCTGGAATGAGCGACTTACGCAAATACCATTCATCCCATCTCAGTAACACTGACAGCTGAATTCGTGACAATTTTCTCTACGATTGTCATCTATTATATGTGTATAAAGCTTAAGAATGGCATAATGTGAGCACAAAAGCGGCAAGAGGAAGAGGAAAAGCATAGCAAGAGCTGCTAGACCGGGAGAGTCACCGACGCATAGCTAGCAATGGCCCATGATTTGTCTATGGACAAATAGACAAAATATAAATGCCAATTATAGAAAAACCATAAAAGATATTAAGATGATTTTTGCACCATTTGTAGCTGAACGTCTCACGAGTTGAATAAAGTTGAAATGGCGCTTCCCAAGGTATGCCGGAGATATTAAGCTTCCAATTTTGCCCCATTCATTTCCAATGGGAAAATTTCTGTAAAAAAAGCTGAATATCTTAAAAAGTATAAATGTTACAGACAATAAAAATACAAGCACACATGTCCTTAAGGAGATACACAGTTTGATACCTGAATGGCCCTTGTAGGTGAAAGTATGCTGCACACATTTTGATAACTTCATGGCTTTTGTAGCTGAAAGTATGCTGAAGACATTAAGTGCCAAAAAACGGATGGAAGAAATCAGAATAATAAAGAACAAGATAACATAGTGTGGATGCTTCACAGCATTCACACAATAATAAAGAACAGGATAACATAGTGTGGATGCTTTACAGCATCCACACAATTGCAAAAAATAAAGTAACGCCTGCCTTACCCTTTAATCTTAAATATTAGTCCCCACAGTATTATACAACAATGTGAAATCCAGTAGAAGAAAACTAAGTACATTTCCATAATAATATATCTGTAACCTTGTACTTAAGTACAATTTTGTGGTTCTGTACTTCGACTTCACTACATTTTAGAGACAAATACTATATTTTTTACTCTACTACATTTACCTGATAGCTTTAATTACTAGTTACTTTTCTGAATTAGATTAGATATAATCTAATAATATGATATGCATTAATATGAAATGTGTCATTTTTTCATAGAGTCCTTTTACTTTTGTTACTTTTAGTTGTATTTACATGCTAATACCTTGGTACTTTTGCTTAAGTAACATTTTGAATGTAGGACCTTTACTTGTAACAGAGAAGTTTTACACTGTGGTATTGGTACTTTTACTCTAGCAAAGGATCTGAGTACTTCTTCCAGCTCTGCTGAAATCTGACAAAAACAAGAGGCATGTTTTTCTGCAGTAACTCCTGCAAGTTTCAGGTTTTTGTGAGCTGGGTTCACAGAAACACAAACAGAACTCAAATT
>NW_018128130.1:1568474-1573663 GCF_001952655.1 Monopterus albus
AAGAGTGAATCCACACATCTAAAATTTCTCAAATAAGCATTCAGTAATAACTGGCAGTAGAATGTCTTATTTGCCTTACTTTAGTGTTTTTAGTCTAGCTAGGTAGTTTGTAGCTCTAAACTTGTTTTTTCTGTCTCGTTTTTTCACACATATGCACACACAATGAACCTGAAAGGTTTCAGGAGAAAACCTCTGGATCACCTATAGCAAGTTACCACAGCTCTGCTTTCTGACCTGTCAGTGCCACTGTTTAACCTGCAGACACTGAAATCTGTACTTGTGATATGTTGAGTCTCAGGTATTTTTATTAGAATATTGCTATAGTAACTTGGCAACTAGCTTGATTTGTAACACGCCCTAAATAGAGGAAAAACTGCTGAATGCAGTAGGTTTTGGTACATGGTGGTGATTTGTAAATTTACCATACTCAGTATTTCTGCAGCACACATCCACCTGGCAAGTTATGTTGACACTGTAATTGCAAGTATACACTCACAGCACATAACCTATGTTGCTCTTTCTCATTCTGTCATACAGACACAAATGCAGAGAGCTCTTGAGCAGTGAAGGTGCAAGACAGAGAAGTACTGCACACATCAGACAGGGAAGGAGTTTGGAGCCCAGCTCCTGAGTTGTACCTCAAAGCGCTGAGAGCTGACTTTCTTCCCCTTCTTCATCCAGGTGATGCGAGGTTTGGGCTCACCCACTGCCTGGCATACGAACGACGCCACTCCTCCTGAAATGCCTGTCTGATCGTCAGGGGATTTTATGAAGCTGGGTATGCCTAAGGGAGAGGAACAGTAGGACAAAGGTGAGGGAAGGAAGATAGGAAGTACAGGGAAGAGAGGCTAACTAGTATTAAATGAAGAGCCCTGACAGAGAAACCGCTTTAGGCAAGTTACAGGGATTTTACATCTCTACATCTGCTGTAAGTCTTGCAGTAACAATATGCTCTTTCATATGCAGTCTTATGCCTGTAGCCTCACCGAGTCAAACGCAATGCCAGTAAAAACAGCCATGCACCATCCTTCCTTGATAATAAGCAGCACCTGTTAGTATCATTAATAGTTGCAGGGACTAGGCAGATATGAATGAGCAGATAGAAACCTTGAACAATCTACTTTGAATGCATGATTAAACATGTATCATAAACCAGCACCAAGGGCCACAATCACTGAAGTTGTGCAGTGGGACCATACATCATTAAAATAAGGGCTGGAAAGGCCTACTATTCAGTCTGCAATACGGGCATGCACATATAATAGTGTTGCTCTAAAAATAAATCATATTTACACTTCGTACCACAGCCATGCATATGTTAAAAGTACTCTGTTGTGGTGTGCACTTAAACAAAAAAAAAACCTGAATAAATGAGTGGAGAAATATACTAAATGGTCGGGTTGGGTCTATGCGTCCCCTCAGACAGACGGGTCACTGCAAATCAATACAAAGTTGTTCTGAGTGATCACCTTTATCCTATTATAACATACTGTATTTCTATCCTGATGGGAGTGTCCCCATCCACAGGGCACAAGGGGTCACTGAATGGGTTGATGAGTAAGAAAATGATATGAGTCAGTCACCAGACGTTGTATGGTCCTCCCCATGACTAGTAAACTAGTGGCTTGCGAGATAACCCCATCTTCAGTACCTTAAATGATAATTCCTGTTGATTACAACTGGGGTCTTATTGTAATGGCCTTGCTCTTCATTTCTATCAATTTTGGCAGCATGTATTCATCAACTTTTAGCTCTGGGAACACGGTGACATCACTAAAAGAAATCATCAAGCTGGTCAAGAAACAAAACAGATCAGATAATCAGACAAGTGTAAACAAAAACTACAAATGTAAGTATGGTTCTAAGAACTCTGAATGTATGTATGTAGCAAAAGTCACGTGAAGAACTGATGAAGCCTCTTTGATGAGAGGTGAAACGCCTTCGACCTAGAAATCTAGTGCAGTTGATTTTTTCTAAGTGTTTTTCAGCTCACATGTGATATGGATGACAACAATGACCTGATACAAGAGGGTTAGGGTTAGGGTGCCTGTGTACTTAGCGTCCACTTAGCAGTCATCTGCTTTTAACCTTCTAACCTTTACTGTACATACATTCTGCATACATCACTGTGTACAGATTGGCTAGCATTATCATCTCATTACCATTGACAAGATCCTCATAACCCATGGATTGAAGCTATATTTTGAACCTCCACGGGCTGCATAGCTGATGATAATATCCGGTCTTACTGGATGATACTTGGGCATTTCTACAACAAGATAAGATAAAAAAGCACTGGAACTGTTGCCAAGTCTAGCTGAATTGTTCCCTAGTAGATTCCTATGTGCAGCCCATTCTCTAAATCACTCTCTTTGTAAGGACTGAAAGCCAGCAAATTTAAAATACAGGCATTGATCCTTTAAAGTGTAGTGGTTAAAAATAAACAAGGTTCCAGAGGGAATATGTAATAGAACAGTATGTAGTTCATATATAGATATTATTTGTACTAGTTGTGTAAGGGTGAGCTAAGTGTTTACGGAAGCCTGATCTGTTTCTTGTGCAAGCAAGAATATCTTGGGCTGTGTCCCCCTTGTTTAACTTATGGGTTAACATCCCGAGTGACTTCCTCCTCAGATAGGGAATGGATATAGCTGCAGCCTATGTGAACTGTTCGTGTGCTCTGTTCAGGTTTAGAAAAAGGAAATGTGTGCTAAGGCAATGCAACCTAGAAGTTCATGTACTGGACATTTTTAGACAATGCTCCAAAGAAGGTGTGTGTGTGTCTGGCATGAGACTGTGTCTCCATGGCTCAGGCCATGGAAGGCTGTGTAAGTGCGAGCAGATAAAAGGCTAGGATAGCTGGGTTAGAGGAGAAGAAGAGAGGATGACAATGCCCCGGAGGGATGGGGGGGAACGATGGCTGACTGTGGGTTGACAGAAAGACTGACTGACGGTACCTCATGACCAACAACAACTGAATGGACTGACTGGCGCTTTTGACAATCTTCTTATTTAATACTTTATCTGTCTCACGCCAGGAGGAGTGACTCTGGTCTCCATTCTCTGTTCCTTATCAGATTGTCTGTTTCCTACTACTCTGTTCATAATAGTTGTAATATTAAATGGTCATTTAAATTGGGATGATTTGTCTCAATTAATTTAGTCGGCATCACACTCTAGCCACGACAAAAGGAAAATTGTGTTTGCCCAACAAATGCAAGTACAGTAACTCAAATTTAAGCGAGTGTGTCTGGGAACTCTGCATGTTTACAACTAACAGCCTGGTTGAAATTTTTATTGGTTTTATTTTCTCTTCCAAGCAATCATTTTTAAACCTGTCTCATTGTATATCTGTTGGTGGTGTTTCTTGTTACACCAGACACCCTTTTGGCGATGCGGCCATGTTTTTCCAGCTGTAGCAGAACAAGTGGGAGGATGGAGGGTGTGGCCATCCGTGACACAGCTACACCTTTGGGCCCAATCTGTCTGACTGAACTTGCATTTTTTTGTTGTTTAGTTGAATATTTTGAATTAAATCAGTTTGTGTTTTGATTGTGAAGTCAAACTCAGACCACGACCGTGTCTCCTGTAGAGCAGAGACGAGTCCCACCAGCTGTCAAGGGGCTTCTTGATTCAAACAGCACCACCACTGTAGTGTGGTGGTTGATTTTACCCCCTTAGTCCCCCCTCAATAGGACTCCCTTGCTCATAACAATAAAGGTGTGAACAGTCCAGATTAGAGCTAAAATTAAAGCTTAGTCAGTTTACAATAAAGAGATATGACATCATCAGTAATAATGTCTATTTCTCCCTCTCAGTGCTATAAGATATCAGGCATCGAACATCAGGGCTGCAGAGTAACATTTCATACTGATGCCACTGAACAAACTATTTTCACCAGGTTGAACAACACCAGGTGGAAAATGAAACCAAAGAAGTCATCATGACACCAGGAGCCTCATCAGTCAAAACAGATACCAGTAAAAAAGTTTGTGCCAAATACACAGCAGGTAATTTATGTATTTTAAACAACTATTTGTGCAGATTAAACTTTACTAAACGCTCCAGAGGAAACACACCCAGGGGAGGCACACCTCTCACGGCGTCAGTGTGGGTTGAAACATTTAATAGATTGAAAGTCTGTCTGTTCCTTGAGGCTGAGAGTGATGTACCTTCTATCCTTGGTTGTCTGCCCCGCTAGCTTGTCTTACATTTTTATCTTTTATCTAACTGAGGTGTGAGCAAACTATTGGTAAAGTCCATGGCACCAACCATGGTTCTCAAATAGCCTGTCAGCAGCTGTTTAAATATCAGCAGATCACTATTTTATAATATATCTATTGCAGTGTCCATGGTTCTGAAATAGCACACATCAGTGTAATCCACATGTCTCTGCTCTGCCCTTCCATGTCCTTAAATTTCCCCCTGGAGCTGTCTTACATTTCCATACAGCCTGTACTAGGCCATTTAAGGGCCTACAGGTCCTTGCCCTGCAACGAGCTACCGGCTCTGTCCCTGGCTTCCAGATCTTGTCAGTTAACTTGATGCGTATAGTGTTATTGACATACCAAATAGCCTTTGTTCTTTGACTGTAACTAGATATCATGCTGTCAGACATATGATCTTTATTGCAGGGCAGTTTAAAACCAATTAAGGTATGCCTGTGATTTCATTGCATGTCTTGTCAAACTGATTACATGTACCCATTTCAGGAAAAGCTCCGTTCCATAGTAATATACAGACTGTGACAAACATTTACATTTTACATTTTACATTTTACATTTACATTTACATTTACATTTACATTTAAACTTTGTCACATTTAGCTAAATGTGAGAAAACTTGTTGTCACATTCAGCTAAATGTGAGAAAACTAGTGGAAAAATATTTTTACAAACGGCACCCCATAGCTCAGTGGATCATGTAATCCTCACAAACTGTATGCGATGCAAATAGTGTGTTGCTGTCACTCTATATATCGCAAATAAAATGCTTTCAAACACTCTGATTATATGCCATGCCTTGCCATAATCTGGATAATGTATAAAATGTAGTTCTGTAACGTGTTTAGGCTTGCAGATTAACCATAAAACCCAGTAAAAAAGTTACTCGGTGAGGCAAACAGTACGCCTGCCTCAAGGCAGAGGGTGCTTGTGAGCCCACAGATTCTTGCGCTACCTACAATCTTC
>NW_018128130.1:1574349-1580700 GCF_001952655.1 Monopterus albus
AATCAAAATATGTGTCATGTTTGTGTGAAGAATGCTGATATGAGATATAAAACATAACGCATTGTTTGTTAACAGACAATTTGTTAACGGTTCATTTGTATTTGTAAATCTGACTGTAAAAGGGTCAGTGCCTCACCAGCTGTCAACCTCACCGCACGTCACTGGACAGTAGCAAACTAACCTCTCTAACTTGACATGTACATATGCTGAGTTAGAGAAGTTAGTTTCTTAGTTACCACCTAAACATACTTCAAAGCAAATTAGCAGCAAAAACACCATAGACTGACCTTTGTGGGCCAATAAAGGCCACTGACACCATGAACAACAAACATGTATGACTTTCTCAGGATATGGCAAAGTCTAACTGCAGCAGTGTTCATTTGGTCTAAAACCACATGAATCTAAATTTGACATCTACTCTCTGTCTTGACATAATCTTTCTATGATTTATCTTTAAGATTTATCTATTTTGGCCATTCACCCATTCGCACTCTCAAATGCTCACACATTCACACACCGGTGTCAACTGGGGGTTCAGTGTCTTGCTTAAGGACACTTAGACATGTTGACTGAACAAGCCGGGAATCGAACTGCTAATCTTCCAGTTAGGAAACAACCCGCTCTACCTCCTGAGCCACAGCCGCAAATACTAGTCTTCATAGCACTATGCTAAAACCAGCATGTGAGAGTCAACATGTACGAGTCAAGCCAAGGATTTTATCAGAGGTTTCACTGAGGCACAGGGGGTGGGTGGACAGGAAGCAAGTGGATCATACCATTATTAAGCTATTTATTCCCAGTGGCTACTGTTGGCTGACCCTGAGGCTTGACTCTCTAAATGTAAAACATGCTGGTAACCTCACCTCACTTCAGTTGCAGCTGTGGATCGTCTCTCACTTGGATTCTTCTCTGACCTTCGCTTGTTGGTACTCGGCATTACAGCATTTCTTTAGAAATATGTCCGTTTGACCTCGCATATAATCCACAAGGACAAGCACCATCATGAAATCATTTCACCATAAAATTACTGCATTTTTACTACAGCTGCCTAGTCTTCATGGAAAATAGTGGGTCAGAGATCAAACATATGGTGAAAGACCATTTTTGATATTGTTGACTTTGTTGCAAAGTTGTCCATACTAAATCTAGTAGGTGTTTGCTGCAAAATATTGTAATTTTGACACTGAAAATTCAGTTCAGTGTCAGTTCTAACTCACAATACACACATAAGCTTGTTTACTATAAAAGCTCATACACATGGAAACCATATACAGCAGCACAACCAACCAAACCATTGAAGTGATAATTACACAGACCGAGATGCAGAGATTATCTAGATACTGGGTTTTAGTGAGACTGTCAGTGGTGGAAAGTAAATAAATACATTTACTCTTGAGATTGACAACTTGAGATATCTGTACTTAAGTATTTTCAGGTTCTGCTGCTTCATACCTCAACATTTCTACATTTATTTGCTGACCTAGGTTACTTTTCAAAATCAGATTAATAATACAAAACACAGTACAGTCATGAGACTTTATTTTTTCCCTGGTAGGAAATTCACGGGCTACCCAGCAGTATGTAAAGTCACTCAATTTATAATTATTAGATTCAAATTTATGATCCTCAAAACAGGCATAAGTGGCTATTAAAATGAACTCTTCCAGCTGCAACTTTAAAGCGATGCATACATGCATTTTAATGCATCAGTAAATATAATACACCATTATAATATACACTCACCGGCCATTTTATTAGGTACACCTTTACAGGTGTGTGCACTTCAATGTAACACTTCTGCCTTAACGCCTTTGTTGATGAAGCTCAAAATGTTTCCGTTTTTTGTGAAACTGTCATAAATGTATAAATTCAATTTTATGTTTATTGTTGTTGTCATAGCTAAAGGTGGTGTTGTACTGATTACATTATATTCAGAGGTGTTCCTAATATTCTGACCCTCTCATGTATGTAGCCGTGGAGGGCAAAAATATAGACACATAGAACCACAAAACAGCAGGCCACAGACAAGAGTGGTGGAAGGACAAAGTGTATGAAAAGGTAGGATCATGAAAGAATTCCACATCCAACACTTTTCGGATGAACAGTAACACACATTCCCAAGCAGCCAGGCTTCATCACCGAACATCAGTGGCCCAGCGTGCTCTAGCCATCTGTAATTGTCATGCACAATTAAATGTTATTAATGTTATTAAAGATCATTAAATGCTGCCATATACAGGCATAATTCCAGACTTTACCTTAAATTCCTCTACTTTTTGTTTCTTTGCCCATCTTAAGAACACACGCTTGTTCACAACAGTGACTTATTTTGTCATGTTGTGTTTTATAGGAGGCAGTGTGACGTTTTCACAACTCTGAGGCAAACTGTAGCCACTATGAACCAGAGCAAGCGTAAGATTACAAAAATGCCCACATACATTCTCTGACCCATCCACATTTTGTCTTCACAGACTGACCCCGCCTCAGAACGAGGCAGTCGACTTCTTATTGATTCAAACTCTAGCTGCAAGTCTGGAGTTCCACAGTATGGATAATGAAGTCATTCTAAGAAACTTTTACTTTAATTGTTTTTATTGTAAAGTTCTTGTTTCTATTTATAACATACTTATTTGATTGTTTTATTTCTAGGTGCTTGTAAGACCTATTATGAGACAGTGCACAGGAGCTACTGGTACCACCAACCAGACCTTATAGCTCAGGCAGTGACAGAGAAAGAATTTGCTAATAAATTTATTAGCATATTTTTTCCTAATCCTAATCCTAAAAATCTTTTAAATCAGGAACAGGTTTATTAGCTGTGAAGACAACTGACATTTTCTTACAGCTTCAGAATTACATCTTAATTTACATAAATGCAAAATTATGGCAGTTCATGATTGTTCAACATTTTACATATCTTCAATACCTTTAAAAACTAAAGTTAGATATGTAGGCGTATTGGTTACTGCTAAAACAGAAGAATTTTTGGTGGTGAAATGTACATACTAAGCCACCTCCATGTTGGAACATTTTTAATTCAATTTTCATCATACACTAAAGCCTTGGAAAACAATATTCAAGCTCTAAAACTGAATGAGTTGTTTATCACATATAATGAAGTGTAACCCCTTTCTTTTTTAATGTTCTTATTACAAAGAGGAAAGAACCTTTGTAAGAAACCATAAAATTCAGATTGTAATGTTATAATGTTCTGTAAAAATTATTTATTAGATTAGATTCAGCTTTGTCATTGTTATTCACTGTGGCATGCTTTTCAGTTACACTGCTATATATGTCTTGTGTCAATACAGTGCACTGTGCTGTACTGATTGGCTGTACTTACTGTATTTACAGTTACTGGAAGCAAATCAGAGCACTCATCGGCTTGCTGACCTGTGTGCCACACTTCAGGATGGACTGGAAGCAAGTCCAAAATACACAGCTACTGTCAGGCCTGCTCGGCGCGACCTGCCTCTCTTCTGCCTTTCTCTCTCCTGCTCGCTCCTTTTGCAGGATCAGCGCCTCAGCTGTGTCGCATTTTGTAACTGACTTGTGGGTTGTCGCGCACAACAGGGGCGCATCACTGTAATCACCCTCCTACCTTATTTATACCTCTGGCAGATGCTCCGCCGTGGCCGGAGCATTAACTACTGTAACGTGCATACCCCGTAATAGCCCTATAGTCCTGGTATGTATTTGTACATCATTTTGTTTTCCATGCTGACAGTTCCTGTGCTGCGGATTGCATTTTGTACATTGGTTATATGTTTAGTGTTATATGTCCACGCTGACAGTTCCTGTGCTGTGGATCTCTGAGTTTGTTTTTTTCCATGTGGTTAGCTAGATGTTCTTTCTCTTTTGTTATCCACGCTGACAGTTCCCGTGCTGTGGATTTCCCTTTTCGCCCGCCTGTCCCCTTGGTTAGCTTGTTTATTTCCCTGTCCATCCTGTTCCTCCCACTCTCCTGTTTTTTTGCCGTTGGCCTGTCTTTTCCCCTGGTCATCCCGGTCTCCTCCACCATCTCTACCCTACTTTGCTGTTTATATATGTTCATGACCCTTGTTATGTTGTTACTTTGTGTTTTGTTCCATTAAACCTCCTTTTTTTTAACTGGCACCTCGGTCGGCAATCTTGAGTCCAACCTCAGTTCTCCTTCACCCTCCTGGTGAGGGGGACTAAGCCATAACAGCTACCCATTATACCCATTCACACACATTCATGCCACCATATTCATACAACTCAGAGGTGGCAAACAGACATTTCAGGCTTCATCTGATGCCCCAGGTCCCTGCAGCCCAACTGACTAGGATATTTAGTTTGATAGTGTTTGTACATGTTTTTTCAGTGTGTAGTGGTTGAAAATAAACAAGGTTCCAGAGGTAATATGTACTGTAATAGAACAGTATGTAGTTCATATTTAGATATTATTTGTAATAGTTGTGTAAAGGATGTAAGGCTGAGCTAAGTGTGTACAGAAGCTTGATCTGTTTCTGGCGCAGGCAAGAATATCTTGGGCTGTGCCCCCCATGTTTAACCTATGGGTCAACATCCCGAGTGACTTCCTCCTCAGATAGGGAATGGATATACTGTAGCTGCAGCCTATGTGAACTGTTCGTGTGCTGTGTTCAGGTTTAGAAAAAGGAAATGTGCGCTAGGTCAATGCGACCTAGAAGTTCATGTACTGGACATTTTTAGACAATGCTCAGAAGAAGGTGTGTGGGTAGCTGGCATGGGACCGTGTCTTCATGGCTCAGGCCATGGAGGGCTGTGAAGTGTGAGCAGATAAAAAGCTGAGTTAGAGCAGAAGAAAAAAAGAGAGAGAGAAAGCTATTGGGTCAGTAAACCATGTGCTTTTTTGGGGATCCAGCCCCAGAGGGCCGGGGGGAGACTGACAACTGACTGTGGGTTGACAGAAAGACTGACTTGGGACCAACAACAACTGACTGGACTGACGCTTTTGACAATCTTCTTATTTAATGCTTTATCTATCACATTGCAGGAAGAGAGTCTCTGTTCTCTGTTTCCCTAACTACAAGATTATCTGTTTAAATACTACTCTATTCAGAATAACTGTAATATTAAATGATCACTTAATTTGGGATGGTTTGTCTGAATTAATTTAGTCGGCATCACACTCTAGCCATGACAAGTGCATATGTAACCGGGGTATAATAATTACTCAAAATGTAACCAGGATGTAATAAGTACACAAAATGTTTTGGTTCATGTGTATGTTAATTGACATGCCTGGTCAGGGAAGCCTCCACTCCACTAGGGCTCGCAACTGAGTCATGCTTTTCTTCGTTGGTAGCCGGGTATAAATAGGGGTCGCGCACCTCTCCCGCTCTCTTTCCTGCACGGAGTCGAGTATAAAGAGGAGCGAGCTAAGCACTCACTGGAGGCTAACTGTTATATGCATTGTTCTTCTGTGACCAGCAATAAAGGGCCCGCGAACAGCAAGTGTGTCGGTCCATGTGTCCCATAACAAAACACAACGCAGCACGGCCAGTCACCAGAGGGACAGGCGAGGATTAAGAGGACAGATAGAGACCCAAAGGCGACCAGTTACACATAAAAAAAGCAGATTTTAAATAACATATCCCTCAAAGTTTATTTTTAATTTCTCTAGTAGATTAATATTCAATGTCTCCACAAACCCTGTCACCAAGCAATTTAAACTCTGGACCCCAGAGACTGAAGGCACCCTGCAGGACTGTTTCGCCCAGACAGACTGGGATGTGTTTAAAGCTGCAGCCACCTTGGAGGACTTTTCTGTCAGCGTATAGGATTATGCTGAGTATGTGACCGGGTACATTTGTACCTGTATCGATAACATTGTGCCCACCATACAAGTCAGGAGGTTCCTCAACCAGAAGCTCTGGATAAACAGTCAGGTACGCCACATGCATTCAGATCAGGCGATGAGACGGAATACAAAGCTGCAAAGTACAGACTGAGGAAAGCCATCACAGCAGCCAAGAGGCAGTACAGAGAGAAGCTGAATGGCTTCTATTCTACTGCTGACTCCGGACGGATGTGGCAAGGCCTGCAGCGCATCACAGACTACAGGACCACCACCAGCATCATCAGCTTCACAGACAGCCTGCCGGATGACCTCAACACCTTCTACACCCGCTTTGAGACCTCCAGTCACAGCACAGAGAGGAGGCACACACACACCAAGACCACCCAGCCCCCCCATCTCCCCTCCACTAATTGTCTCACTAGGCTATGTACGCACAGTCCTGATGAAGATCAACCCCCGCAAAGCAGCAGGACCGGACAACATCCCTTGGAGGGCTCTCAGGGCATGTGCCAGTGAGCTGGCTGATGTTCTCACCACCATCTTCA
>NW_018128130.1:1581868-1585342 GCF_001952655.1 Monopterus albus
GGAGAAGATCACCAGGACTCCACTGCCCTCTCTGCAGAGCATTTACCACCACAGGGTGCATAGGAAGGCTGCCTCCATCCTCAAAGATCCCACCCACCCCCAGCACGGACTGTTCGCCTCCCTACCCTCTGGCCGGAGGTTCAGAAGTGTGAAGTGTAGGACCTCCAGACTGAAAAACTCTTTCTTTCCCTCTGCCATCAGACTCCTAAACAGCGGAGAAGTTTGTTACCAGGAAATAAGTCATGTACTGACGTCCTGTACTTTTTACATTTTCAGTTTGCACATGCATAATTGCACATTGACTGTTGACTGCTGCACATGCTGCTCCCATACAGCATACATTCTCTTATTATATTCTCATATATTTTTATTATATTGCTGCATTTGCTGCTTAAAGTGTCTTAGATTTTGCGTTACTTATTTATCTACTTTATATTTCATTTGTATTCTGTGGCATTCATGTAGATGGCAAAGTAAGAATTTCATTGTACAGGGAAACACGTTTCCTAACTGTGCATATGACAAATAAACACTTATATTATAGTGTAGCCCATAGGACAACATTATATATACCATACAGAGGCATTAATCCTGGCAGCACAGGAACAGGCTCTAAATACAAGATCAATAGAAGCCGGGGTCTAACATACCAGGCAGGACCCCAGGTGCAGGCTGTGCAAAGATGCCCCTGAGACAATCCAACACATAACAGTGGGGTGCAAGATGCTAGCATGGCATAGTGTACAGAAACATCTGTGCCGAGTACAGGCTGGAAGTCCCAAAGCCAAAATGGGATGCACCTCCAAAGGTGGTTGAGAATGACCAAGCTAAGATCCTGTGGGACTTCCAGATACAAACTGGTAATGGCCAGCCAACTGGACATAGTAGTGGTGGACAAACAGAAGAAGAAGGCCGTAGTGATAGATGTAGCAATCCCAAGTGATAGCAACATCAGGAAGAAGGAACACGAGAAGCTCGAGAAACACCAAGGGCTGAAAGAAAAGCTAGAAAAGATGTGGAGGGTGAAGGCACCAGTGGTTCCTATGGTAATAGGAACATTTAGGGTTGTGACCCCCAAACTGGGAGAGTGGCTCCAACAGATCCTAGGAACAACATCTGAGATTTCTGTACAGAAGAGTGCAGTCCTAGGAACAGCTAAGATACTGCGCAGGACCTTCAAGCTCCCAGGCCTCTGGTAGAGGACCCGAGCTTGAAGGAAGGAATACAAGACCACCCCAAAGTGGGGGGCGAGTGGGGAATTATTCTATATATATATGTATATGAGTTGGGACAGTTGTAATTTAGATTCTATATACTGTCCCAACTTTTTCTGATTTTAGGGTGGTAAAATGTCCAGTCAGGCTGTTTCAGAAGCAGAAGCAATGGGGAGAAAACTCTCTTTGACTTTGGATGCTAATCTGTGTGTGTGAGTTGGAGCTGTAGATAGCTGCCTCGGTTCTGTACGAGAGACAAATTACTTGTGTGTGTAACATACTTGGCCAATAAAAGAGATTATCATGATTTTCATGTTTTTAGACATTAGTAAATCAGTCAGATGATTATTAGACAATGTGTTGAATTAAATGTATTAGTAATGCAGTTTAGTAAGATTCAAAGTCTGCTCTAGTCTGCTCTGTTTCAAGGTTGACAAACAGAATGTTGATTCTGGAAAGTGTACCGTGACACCATTAAATCTTGTGTTAGAATATTATGTCTGAATGAATGTCTTAGCTAAGCACCACGTGACAACACACACACATTGAAGTTCCTCATTTTGTTGACTAGGTAAAATCCAGCTGCTCCAAACCTGTGGAGCTCTAGATAAGAGATGGAGTCGTCAGACTGACTCCATCTCGTGATGTTTTGTAATCTTTTTGTGTAAGGGCTTAGCCCAAAACTTATAAATGTATTAGGCCTTGTGTTTCGGGGGCTCTTCTTTTTTTCCAGCAGTCTGCATAGGGATCCCTGGAAGGGGGAGCCACCCGGGTTGTGTTTTGTAATTTTGCTTGTGGTTTAAATAAATCAGTGCTAAAATGAAGAAAGACAGACTCCTTCTTATTCAGATCTGTCCAATAAAAGAACTGGGGTATGTTAGAAATTAATAATTCAGTCAGATAATTATTAGACATTGATGTGTTGAATCAAATGTATTAGTAATGCAATTTAGTAAGATTCAAAGTCTGCTCCAGTCTGCTTTGCTTCAAAGTTAGAAGACAGTGTTGATTCTGAAAAGTGTACCTTGACCCCAGTTGTTTTCTTGTATTCATCCTGTGTTAGAATTATGTCTGAATGAATGTTTTAGTTACGCACCACGTAATAACACACACACACACACACACACACACACACACACACACACACACGGAATTCTTCATTTTGTTATGCCCAGTGGCTCCATGCGGCTGGAGCTTTAGATAAGAGAAGGAGACACCCTGACTGTCTCCATCTCATGATGTTTTGTATTCTTTTTGTGTAAGGGGTTAGCCCAAAACCTTATAAATGTATTAGGCTCTGTGTTTCGGGGAACTCCTTTCTTCCAGCAGCTTGTCTGGAGCAGGGAACCACCCGGGTTGTCTCTTGTAACTTTTATTTGTTGCCTTAAAAATAAATCAGCACTAAAATGAAGAAAGATAGACTCCTTCGTTATTCAGATCTGTCCAATTGAAGAACTGGGGTATAACAGGTATTACAATGTGTTTGTGGTTGACTGGGCACCAGGGGTAGAGGACCAGGCATGACAACCTCCAACACTTGAGACTGTGAGGTGTTAGGTATTTTTAGTTAGATAGATATTGGTTAGATACTTGATGTATTAGAAATGTTTAGAGTAGACAGGATGTCTCGCTCAGGCTGTTAAATGCTTAGGCATTCTTAAGGGTACTCCAGGTTGTTCAGGTTCAAGGATAACTAGACAGAAAGTTGATTATTGTTAGGAGACAGAATGTTTAATATTATTGTTATGACGTGTTGAACCATAACCGTAGTCATAATATTTTCTTATGCTTAATGTCATGTCAGAATGTTTTAGCTACACACCACATAATCAACAGACATTCACACATTCATTTTCTTCATGCTTTGACTACTGCTATGGCCAGCTGCAAAGCTGGCACCAGGAGGCGTCATGGTTTGGCATCCCTGTAGTATGGGGTTAGCCCGAGGTGATATAATGTATAGGCCTGTTATGGTTCAGGGCTTTTCATCTTTCAGCTGCCTGCGTGCATGTTGGAGGTGCAAAGACTCCTGAGCGTGTAATGTCAATTTTTACCTGTGTTCATGGAATAAATCAGCACTGTTTTGAAGTTACTTGGACTGCCTCGTCTCTCAGAGTCAGTATGGTAAAAAGTACCGGGTACAACATCGTTAAATCTGAGAGACGAGGCAGTCCAAGGAACTTCAAAACAGTGCTGATTTATTCAAAAGATCACAGGTAAAATTAACATTACACGCTCAGATATCTTGCACCTCCAACAT
>NW_018128130.1:1585380-1597256 GCF_001952655.1 Monopterus albus
CCTGTCTGCTGACAGTCATCAACTCTTCTCTCTAGTTATCCTTGACCAGATGTACCCTGTAGAAACTCATAAGCATGCCTAAGCATTTAACAGTCTAACTAGACATCCTATCTCCACTAAACATTTCTAATACATAAAGTATCTATCCAATATCTATCTGACAAAAAATACCAACGGTGAAAAGAACTGGGTATCCAACAGAGGGTAATGGGGGAAGTCTTGCAAATTGAGAATTAATTTATTTTTAGGCAGAAACTCCAGAGATGAATGAGACCAAGACAGGCCCTTGCCAACATGTTTGCCTCTACGACAAACCAATTTCCAGCAGGTTCATGGCAGAGGGTAGCACTGGTTGGTACCTTGGGTTTAGCTCCCAGGAGGATCCAGGGATCTTTAAACTGAATAGGGGAAGCCTCTGTAATTCCATTAGAAACTGAGGTAGACCAAGGAATGGTAGTGTTTTTTGGTACTAAAGATGAAATATCTGTTTGTCGGGTTGAGCTAGCCCTGTCCTGGATATCATGGCTAGAGGAGCTCAGAAGGGCAAGATGACACACTGACAAGTTTGATCAGAGCAGCAAAGAGGAGCTACTTTGAAAAGCTGAAAGCTAAGGTTTCAGCCAACGACCCCTTGCCTGGTTTAAGAAACAAAGAACTCCTGTTTCTATCAATAAGACTGTCACTTGTGCATGAGGATGCATCATTGGTACAAATGTTTCTTGCTATATCAGGCCCAACATTAACAAAAAAGCTGTTAAATTTGTTTACTACATCCTCCATTGTGTTGACAGGCTTATCATTATCAACAAAATAGTGAGGATAGTTCTCCTTACTATGACGGTCTCTAATTAAACTGTTTAATATATTCCAAGTACCTGTCATATTGTTTTTATTATCCACCAATAATTGACAGTAATATTGTTTTTTACAACTCCTCATTACATTGATTAATCTATTCTTATATATCTTATATTTATCCTCTGTTTTCTTTGATCTGTATTTTATAAATTCTCTATATAGTGCATTCTTCTTCTTCCCTATATACCGATTCTCAGTCCTGACCCATAAAGTCCTCTTTTAAGGTCCTTTTAGATTCTTCATTTATCACCCGCTTGTATATGGGATTAGTATTTGGTTTTCGTTTTCTATGATAACTATTATAAACTAAAAACACTGGCAAATGATCAGTAATATCACTTATCAAAAGTCCACTTACAATTCTATTGTCAATATCATTTGTAAATATATTATCAATTAATGTTGCATTATAAGTAGTTATTCTACTGGGTCTTGAGATTTTGGGATATAGACTACAGCTGTACAGTACATTAATAAATTCATCAGTTCCTTTATGCTTATTGGGATTTAACAGATCAATCACCACATATAAACATTACTTTATTACTTATTGTTGCATAATTTTCTTCAAACCAATCCTTAAAAGTATCTATACTTGTACCTGGAGCTCTGTATATGCAACTTATTAAGATGTTTTTCTTATTTTCCATTAATATTTCTACTGTTACACATTCCAACAAATTATCCACTGCTGTTGACAACTTGTCCACTATCCTATATCTAAAGTTTTTATCTACATACAGTGCCACACCACCTTCCAACTTCGTTTCTCTATTTACACATACCATGTCATATCCATTTAGTTCAAAATCCATGCCCCTTACATTGTTAATCCAAGTTTCAGAAATTGCAATTATGTTAAATGAATGTAAGAGACCACTGAGATAGTGTTTTATATTATGGAAATTAGCATATAAACTTCTACTGTTAAAGTGAATCATAGATATTCTGTTATCAGTATTAATTTTGCTGTTGAACTGTTTATCTGTATAGTAAAGACAGTTGTTGTTAGTGTTTGTGAAAAAATTGTTTTCAGGATCAATGTTATTCTCCCAGTCCTGAGAGTGATGATCAGTGTATCCATAAGTACTCAACTCCAACTCATCATACGCAATAATCCTCTGTAGTAAGTGATTTGCAGCAGAATGTGAGCAGTTCGTGTTTGTTGCCATGCAGAGTTGTCATACCTGAGTGTTGATGCCAAAGCTCTTTGAAGATTCAATCATTGGTGTACCTGAATGACTATTGATTATCCTCTCCTTGTTTTGGTGTACTGGTTCTGGAGTGTACCACCAATCTATCGTAACGAAGGTACGCGATGTCACCCCTTGCACGTGCCTCTCGTAACTTCGGCATCAGCTCCTTCCGTTTCCTCCTCACAAAATCGGTAAAATCCTCATTTATGTAAATGTTAGATCCTCTCAGAAGCTTTGTGCATTGCAATATGTGTAATTGGTCCTTTTACCGCATGAACTTCACCACCACGGACCTTGGACCTCGTTCGGTAGGCCTCCCCTCTCGGTGAGCACGCTCAATTTCCATGTCCTGTTGAATTTGCAACTTCTCTTTCAAAACGTTCTTCACCTTCTGCTCCGTGTCCGCCCAGCTTTCTCTGGGTGTCTCCGTTATCCCCAGTCTGACAATTGTTGAGTCCATGATGTCTTTGATGAAACTTTTAAAACTATCTTGTTGTTGATTCAACAACGCAGTGTACATCTCCTTCTGCTGTTGCAATAGTTCAGTTACCTGCGAAAGTGTAACATATTCCTCGTCAATTTTCGCTTCTCCTCTATTTGCTTTTGGTGGCATTTTTTCAAGCTTCTTGTTCAGTATTGGACAGCAGGTTGAGTGACTTTGAAACTTTATATTATTAAGTTCAGCTGGCCCCCATCCTCACACTTATCTTCAACAGGTCACTGGAGCTGCGTGAAGTCCCCTCCTGTTTCAAATGCTCCACCATCATTCCAGTCCCCAAGAAAACCTCCATCAGTGGACTGAACGACTACAGACCTGTCACCCTGACATCTGTAGTTATGAAGTCCTTTGAAAGACTGGTGTTGGCCCACCTGAAGGACATCATCGACCCCCTGCTAGACCCCCTGCAGTTCGCCTACTGGGCAAACAGGTCAGTGGACAATGCAGTCAACATGGCACTGCATTACATCCTGCAACACCTCGACTCCCCAGGGACCTATGCATGGCCCCTCTTTGTGGAATTCAGCTCGATGTTCAACACCATCATCCCAGACATCCTCCACTCCAAACTGACCCAGCTCACTGTGCCTACCCCCACCTGTCAGTGGATTACTAGCTTTCTGACAGACAGGGAGCAGCAGGTGAGGCTGGGGAAAATTAAATCCAGCACCTGGACAATAAGCACAGGTGCCCCCCAAGGATGTGTGCTCTCCCCTCTGCTGTTTTCACTCTACACCAACGATTGCATCTTGAAGGACAACTCTGTCAAGCTCCTAAAGTTTGCTGATGATACAACAGTCATTGGTCTCATCTGAGATGATGACGAGTAAGCTTACAAACAGGAGTTGAGCAGCTGGTCCTGTGGTGTAGCTGCAACAACCTGGAGCTGAACATGCTCAAAACAATGGAGATGACAGTAGACTTCAGGAAGAGCCCTCCCACCCACCTTACCCCCACTTACCATACTTACCATACTTGGCAGCACTGTATCAGCAGTAAGGTCCTACAAGTTCCTGGGCTCCACTATCTCCCAGAACCTGAAGTGGACATCTAACATCAGGACCATCACCAAGAATGCACAGCAAAAGATGTACTTCCTGCGCCAGCTAAGGAAGTTTGACCTGCCCCAGGAGCTGCTGATACAGTTCTACAGAGAAATCATCGAGTCTGTTCTCTACACCTCCACCACTGTCTGGTTTTGGCTCAGCAACCAAACAGGACAAGTACAGACTTCAGTGGACAGTCAGGACTGCAGAAAAGGTCATTGGTGTGAGCCTGCCCTCCATGGAGGACCTGTACACCGCACGGGTCAAAAGGAGGGCGGAGAGGATCACTGCAGACCCCTCACACCTCGGACACAATCTGTTTGAACTCCTCCCCTCTGGACGGCGTTATAAGTCACTGTGCACCAAGACAACCAGGCACAGGAACAGTTTCTTCCCCCAGGTCATCACTCTGATAAACACATGACCCATGACAGTATGATTGGACAATAACCCTCAGTACAATACCTGTATATATACATTGTACAGATTATACAGACTCGTACAGGTCTCTATTTTTAGGTACTCTGTTTTTATCCCTATTTATCTCTTTTCATTGAACATTCCTTTGTTGTCTGCATTGTTTACTGTCTGTTTATACTGCTTATTCTGCATTGTTTGCGCTGTTTGTTGCTGTCAATGTTGCTGTTAATACTGCTTATTTTGTTATATTACACAGCCTTATGGTGGTTTACTGTTTTGCACATTGAGAGCCAATGTACCAGAGTCAAATTCCTCATGTGTCTGTCACACCTGGCCAATAAAGGTGATTTTGATGTTTTTTGCTACAGATGCTGGGTGTTGTTAATGAACAATTTTCATATATGTTACAGGAAACATTTTCATTATGCTGATAAAATGCCACAGTGGAGCCGAGGTCACACATGTATTACTCAATTGGTATCAGCTGCTTTATGATCCATACTTTGCCATCAGTGGCTCATTAAGCAGTGTTTGGCTACCAGTTGACTGCTAATGTCTATTTATTGATGATTTCATTGCTGATGGAAGCAACTGGACAAGTGCAGAGAAAGAGAAGAGCATTTTATGTGCTCAGTTTCAGCAAAAGGTCAAACTAATGATCCTAACTATATGGCCAAAGCAACCAAAGAGCTTTTCAGGATGAAAAGCTGGAATATCTTCAAATGGCTGAGTCATTCACTTGACCTCAGCCTGACTAAGCTGTATTCCACCCGCTGAAGACCAGACTGAAGTCAGAGAGACACCAGAACAAGCAGGAACTGAAGGGGGTGTGGTGAAGGCCTGGGAGAGCATCACCAGGAAAGATACAAAGATTCTGCTGATGTCAATTGGTCCAAGACTCCAGGCCATAACTGACTGTAAAGGATTTTCCACTAAATGTTAAATACAGTGATTCTGTTTGACTTCATGTGGATTTCTCAGATTACCTTTGGACACTATGTGTTAAAAGGACTTGTATAGCCCCACACAGTTCAATCTATATTGATGTAAACCTACTGAAATTAAACGTGAGACTTGGCACCTTAATGTAGCATCCCTTATTTTATTTCAAACTGAATATGCTAACAAAACAAAAACATGTCTAATTGGTTAAATACTTATGGTCTGGACTGTAGTTGTACAACCATTGGCTCTAACTGGTCTAATTTAGATTAAATCATAAGTTGTCAGTCAAGCAAACATGCAAGCAAACCTCTGAATGAAACAGTGCTTTCCAAAATATGACCAAAGCTACTGCGGTTAGCTTTGATATCCTAATGTCTTGGGAAAATAATTATTTGACCTAGATAGTTCAGAGCTTGCAATGACAATAAATGATCTTACTCATCTTAGTAAAAAACTGCATGAAAAATTGGTCTTAACTGATGTTAATACTCACAGTGTTCTTGTGCTTGGGACTCACAATGATGAATTTTGCATCATGTAGTGTTTTACAGTGTCTTCAAACACATGCATCAGTATGAGATACATGGGCTACCATCATGTGTGCTGCAGGTATGGGCATTTCTGTCATTTGCTTCTGATCCATTAGGTTTTGCTCTTTTTGGTGTTTTAATAGAGAGATTGTGCCACTGTTTTTTGTGTTGTTGTGTGCCTGTTTGCAACAAGTGAGTAAAATCACACACTTGTTGAAATAGGCATGGTTTGGCCAAACCAACTGAAAATTTGGAACCCAAGATCCACTACTAAACACTGTATATTAACCGCTTACTAAGATCTAAGAATATGAACATAACCAATACAAATTAAATAAAATGTTACTTATTATTTTTATGTTCTACATTTATAGCTGTGGCAGACATGCAAGTCCTCTACCATTTTCCAGGGGGTGCTGCAGTACCCTCTGCACTCCTACTTCCCACAGATTTGCCTACTACTGTCCAACACAGCGTAGCAGAGGTTCAGCTGTCAGCTGCATGGATGGAACCACAGACAGAAGGTTGTTTAATCAGTAGGGAGGCAGAGAGAAGCAGCAGCCCACAGGAAACATAAACTGGCTCTTCAAATAAAAAAATGTCTTTATCCATGAAGGACGAGTTTAATTATGTCACAGCTGAGTTTCATAAAAAAACAAAAAATTTGTATAATAAACAAATATGAAATGATTACAACTCCTATGAATTGTATCATGGAAACATGGCTTTAAAAACCATTAGTTGGTGCATTATGCTGCCAAATGGTACTTCTTAAAGGTGCATTCACTAAGAAATTACACACTGCCTGATAAATCAAGTAAAAATGAAACAGTACATTGTGTCTCTCAGTTATACTACTCCTCTGTTAGTAAACTGCAGGTCCTTAGGTCTGTAAATGATGACCATCAACAGCTTTTTTCAAGGCTGTGTTATTAGTGTTTTTACATAGCATTCTGCATTGCATTTCCAGGGTTTCTGTCAGGTGTGTCCACTACACCTACCAACCAGATTAATTGGTGGACTCGATTACAACACCAGACGAGAGGAAAGGGAAAACAGTATTTATTTGCAGTCACAAACTGACCACAAAAATGAAATATCCAAAACACACTTAGGTCAGGAACACAGTCCGATAGCCAAATACCAGGTAAGCAGTCCAAAACAGAGGGGGTCAGGTGAAGTTCGGTGGTCACAGGCAAGCCGTAGTCTAAAAAGGTACGAGAAAGAAAGCTGGGAAGTCCGAGCATAGGTCGAGAACAATCTGGCAGCTGCCAGGTGGGTGTCAGCTGCCTAAATAGAGAAAAAAAACAGGTGCAAAGAATGAGTGCTGATTAAGTAAAAGGACCCACACAAAGGCCAAAAACAGAAACGGGAAACAACGGCAAAATAAAAGTACATGAACGGAAACGGGCGGTATAAAAACCTAACAGGTTTCCATTACTCTACAGTGGACCAACATAACAGTGGTGGAAGGCAGTAGTGTACAGTGTGTGAATTCTTGCTAGGTGTACAGCACATGAGAGATGGTAATTGGAGATTTTTTAAAAGTTCACAGGCGCTTTTTTAAGTTGGTAGATATACAGGGGATGTTATAGCTTAAGGGGTCTACATGCTACATGTGCCCTTTCTGCAGCTGTGTGCACTTGGCCCACAACTATCAACGTGATCATACTGGCAGCATGAGGCTTTGTGGAGTTGCCACTGTACTCTCACACTGTATAGGGAATGAAATTCTTGATGATGTGGAGGAAGAGGAGTTGCTGTGTTTGTGGTACTGTATACAGGGAACCAAGATGACGTCTTGTTTGTCCTCTAAGCCAGATATGGAGAGAAGATTAAACCTGTGAATCTGATGCACATCAAAGATAATGAACTGCTGCATTAAAGTATTTGTATATGTCTGCAGATGAGTTTGATTATTTAATCAAATTAACCCATTTGTTAAGCATACCACCATACCATACATCTATGCAGCACCCACAGTAAGCCTGTTTGTTTAGATGTAGTGCTGAGGTCACATGATACTACCGAGCCAATCACGCAAGCAAGAAGTAATCGCAAATAATAGCAAAGAACCACCCATCCTCAAGTGCAGAGTAATGATGTAAGGGGGTTTTGATAGTGCACAAGGGGTTTGTGGCACCCACCATAATGAGCATGCATTAGTCTGTTCTGTGTAATTAAATTGTATGCTACTGGCAAAATGTAACTGATTTCAGTGGCAGATTGGTACCAGTGTAAACATAGTGTATTAATCTTGCTGAAGGAAAAGGACACAGGGATAGATTTCACATGCTCTACCTTGTTTTTTATATGGCCTGTCTTCCTTGGCTTGCTGACAAATTTTCCCCTCACCATGGCATTGCCAAATTTATCACCACCATCTCCAAGACAGTACTCTCTGCTCATTACAGACTCTTAAAAACAACTTCAGCCATATGCTGAAAGCCAGACAGCAGCCAAACTGCTACTGAAAGCTGGAGTGGCAACCATATTCTGCATATAGAAACACAATTAAGAGGCAATTTGGAGAAGAAAATCAATAAATGGACTGGAGTCGGCGCAGTGTGTCCTTATTAATAATGGAAAGACCACTTAAATTACTCTGAACTTGTTCAACATGTTATTTATTGAGAATGATGGCATGTAGCTGCAAACCAGACAAGCCATTAAAGTTTTTTTTTGCAGTATTTAGAGGTACAAAAATACAGACTATGTTTGGGTCAGTGCAATTCTCTATTGCAAATACCTGAAAAATGTTAAATAGTAAACTGAATAAACTTAGAAGAAAGCCTCTGGATGTGGTCTTAGGTAGAAGACGTTTCACCTTTCATCCAAGAGGCTTCATCAGTTTTGTCTGACTGGTGGTGAGTAGGAGGTACGCATCCAACTTGGTGGTGTCAGACAGAACTGATGAAGCCTCCTGGATGAGAGGTGAAACGTCTTCTAACTAAAACTATGTCCAGATGCTTTCTTTTATGTTTTTTCAGCATACTACGACCTGGATGACTGAGAATTTGCACGGACACATTAAATAGTAAAGCAGTTAGACATAAATGAACACACATATTTGACTCCTTTTTTATTTTTATGCTGTTTTGCTTTTTTAAACAAGAAGGAAAGAAACAAGCAAAAAAAAAAAAAAAAAGAAGGCCTAGCAGGCCTAACAGTTCATTGTGTTATCCAAAGCAATTAGTAAACAATGCAATGTTCTGCTGAGCGAGAGCTTTCATTGATTGCCTCAGAATTAAAAAGTTGTGAACAGTAGAGAATTATTGCATTTATTAAGGACTCTAACTCCATCAATAAAATTACAAAAGCATGTAATTATTTGCAATAAAGTAAATCATCTTTTTTTAGATGAACACCATGTGACTTGTGAGGGACAGGGACTGAAGTCACAGAGTTGTTTATACATGACATGGTTTTCATGAAAGGTTCAAGGCACTTGATTAAGAATAATGATTTTTTTCTGTATATATATTTGATTTCCTGTAATTAGACATACAATATCATTAAACAAAAGCTACAAATGTTTAGTTTTTATTTGTATTTTAATTATCAGTTCAGCCACTCTCCCAGCTTAGACATTACCACCCTGAAGGCTCCCCACCCACTGGGGCCACTTTGGTCTTTGCTTTCCTCATCCTCTCATCCTCCTCTTTCAGACTCTGACACTTCTGTCTGTCTGTCTATTTATCCATCTGTATTGTTGAAATTTCACACTCAATTAAAAAAACTCATCTGTTGCTAAGCCTCACACTCCAACAATGGAGTTCCAAGGCAGTCTTTTGCCCTAAAATCATGTCCAATAGTCCAGTGTGTAATATAAGTCATTTTAACTTATTGCTGCACACAAATATTATTGTTCTTTGATACATGAAATAAACTACTTGATATTATAATGATAAAATGTCTACCATAATCTACTGAACAGTTAGAAAGAAAACTGGTTATGCACTGAAAAAAAAAAAGATTTGTTGGATTTACTTCATTGTAATGTGTACATCGGTCCCACACAATGATAATGTGTAAAACCAACATAATTTTCTTTAGGGGTTAACTTATTTGAATTATGTTAACTGAGGAAATAGATTGAGGAATTGTGTTACATATACTAGCATAATTTGTGTAAATCCAAAGACCCAGTGAGTCCCTTTTTTCAGTGTATGAGCTCATCTCTTCATGTGGCTGGTTTAGCTCCCAGGAGTGGAGTGGTTGCTTTCTTTCTTTTTAATTCAACTCATCAAGTACAATACATGATGCCAAAGTAAACAGAAGATGCTGCTTTTAAAACACATGCTGCTGCTGTGAAAGCCCAGCCTTGTCCACTCTGAAATCAGCCAGAGAATCCACTACACAGCCCATTATGCTGCCTCCACCCTATGCTAACTGCCTTCTACTGCTGCTTGTGTGTTTTGGACTGAAACTGCAAACAAACATTTCTGTGACCTGGCATGCTACTTAATAAAATATCTAGTGTTTTCTCCAGAAGTTATTTGCAATTGTGTTGAAAAGCCCATGAAATAGCATTTGCACCCTCATGGCAGCTAAAACTCACTGGTAACCAGCAGGTGCTACTACAGTTTTTTAAAACTAACATTAAGCAACTACTACCCTCAACCCACACTCATATTTGGGTTTTTCATGAATAATGTTTTTTACATTAACATTATTTAGTAAATCAAATAGTCTTTTCTGATAAAGGATCTTAGACATCATGAAGTGTAGCTTTGTAATAGTGACTAGATCGGACCGACCCTAAAGACTGTGAAAGAACCTAAGAAGAAATACATGTTAAAGAGCCCATGGTGCTTTCCCTTCCTTTCTCTACAATGTTACAACAGTGAATTATCATCTTAGATGTGACCTAAAGCTCAAAAAATGAGGTGTATGTATGCTCTAGTACTTCTGTGCAAAAGCAACTCAGTTTACGTACGTCACGCAAACTCTCACTGTGAGACTTTTTTTGTACAGTATAAAGTCTTATATGATTGTTTAAGGATTTCCTTGAATGGCCATGATCTCCAGGCAATTGCACATTCATGTGAGCTTGCCTGACATCCACGGCACCATTATAAAAGCAGAATTTTTCTGACTGCTCCTGGTTTTATGGAAATAAATTCCCTTCTGCTGCTGTACTGTGACCAGAGGATGTGGAGAAAAATACAGGGCCTGAGGTTACTACATTTCTGGGAATGTTCCTGTACAGGGACTCTCTGTTTTACCTGACCGGGTCTAACCTACAAGCATCCGGCCCCGCAAGGATGAATGATCAGCTAATCAATCTTGGATTTCCCCGGAGCACAGTACCTGTTTGTTTTGGCTGCTTGAGGCCAGTGTGTCTGGCACATATGATGCAATACTGGTTGGTGAGAGGATTCTAACGATCCATGATGTTATTGTTGGCACTACTCCAACCACCAGTTGGATTTACCGACCTTGAAGCTGTTTGAAAGGGAGTGATGTTTCCACTACTCAATGGGACTTAACGGTAAGTTTAAAGAAACATGTTAACTGTCTGGTAATGGCTTGTTCCTCTAACGTTAGAGATAGTTGTTGTAAGGCTGGAGAAGTTACAATGTCTGCGTTATGCCAGTTAAAATATGGGGTTTCTCAATTACCCACTTTATTTAGAGTGTTATAAATCTCTTTTCATTGGTACATAAACCGTTGTTTACCTATCTATGGAGGAGAAATTCAAAGTAATTAATGCTGTTACGGTTCGTCGTGCTGTCTACTTTCATATTCTGCTTGAACATTTCAGATAGGATTTTAGGTATTGTCATTGTTAAAAATGTAGCTTATTTGTTTGTGTTTTTTGTTCCCCCATTGAGATGTTTCCCCCTGTTCAAAACTCAGTTTCTTGTAGCACCCCACTTTGGTGGTTGTGGTTAGGATTCAGGTTAGGGGAAACACATCTTGATGAGGAAACAGATTTCGACACAACACTGGCAGTAGGAGTTGTGCGCATTCGTGAACTATCCTCTCATTTTTAGGAGGAGGCTTTTGGATTTTATTGTTCTGAAATAATTACAGACTATTTAGCATTATGATGGGGGCAAAGCTAATTTATAGGTACCCGTGATTAAATAATAAATGGCTGAAAATTAGCAAAATGAGCAGCCATGGGCTCTCTAACTAAAATGATCACTGACTTAGCCAAAACAAAACCTTAAAAGATTATTCATACAAAGGCTTTCTTTGGTTTAAGGAGCCCATGGCTTTTGTTACCTTTAGCATGTAAATGTGCTGTTATTTGCTTTATTGCAATAGTTACAAGCCAGACGTAAAGTTTTCAGTTGGCTTACTTCACATATGTTACTTGTGTTGTGTTTATGGCTGCTACTGTACATTAAACTCTTAGTTCCTCATAAAAAGA
>NW_018128130.1:1598350-1600589 GCF_001952655.1 Monopterus albus
AGGGGATTGTACTACCAGAAGGCAACATAGCAGGCGTTGAGGACAGCTACAAGTACCCTGGATCCCGCAGGCAAATGGGAACCATGAAGAGGCCACAAGGAAAGCAGCAACCACCAAGTACCTGCAGAGAGTAAGGCAAGTCCTGAGAAGCCAGCTGAATGGAAAGAACAAAGTCCGGGCGATTAACACCTATGCCCTGCTGGTCATCAGGTACCCTGCTGTAATAATAAGCTGGCCAAAGGAGGAGATAGAGGCCACTGACATCAAGACAAGGAAGCTCCTTACAATGCACGGTGGGTTTCACCCCATATATATATATACTGTATATGGTAATGAAGGAACATGTCACCCAGTGCAAAAGTGTGGGTAAATAAAGTGTTTTCAATGGTTTTTAGACAACAGTGAAGTTCTGTGGCACAGAGGAATAGGGCACATATAGCAAGCTTGAAAAACAGTTAGTAGGAGACATTCATTGTTGCTTTGCATCTGAATATGATCTGAATATACAAAGTTTGTTGAAAACAAATGTAGCAAGCTTAACATAAGAGTCCTACACTAGGTCCTATGTCAGCTTGTTTCCTGGGAGGGATTCTTAGCTGTTTGAAAAATGAAAAATCTTGATTGACGCTGCACTATAATTACATGACAAAGTCATGTGAATGCTCAGTTTTCTCTCTGGCATCTGTGTTTAATTGGTTTACATTGAAGGCATACAGTATGTGCACTGCTTGATTTTCAGACAACTCTGCTGAACAGATCACAGTTCAACTATTGAAGTATAATCATTTTCTATGCTGAGTTACAACCGCAAATCAGAAAAAGTTGGGAGAGTATGTAAAATCAAAATTAAAACTAAAAATAGTGATGTGTACCAGTAAATCATCTGTGTCCTGTATTACATTGAAAACAATACAAAATAAACACTCACTCATTGTAGTGCCTGACACATGTAACCTGCCTAGAAAGGGTTAATGATTATTTTATTCATTTCAGAGCAATATTTATCTTCATTTTATGTTTATATGTATTTTGGGTTTTATTTTGAAAAACATGATGTAGCGTGCTAATGCTTCACTTAGCTTCACTTCACTAGTTTACAGGAGGAGCACTGTCTTGTTCCATGTGGGTAACAGAAAGGAAAGAAAAACAAGAGAAAAAGAGGGTGGAGAACCATCAGAGAGGATTTAATTGTTTGATTTCTCCGGCTAGAAAACTCCCGTCTTGGTCAGGTCTTTCTTAGCTGAGTGGAAACTGTGGGACTCCAGTCCTTGTGCCCAACAAGGCTGACCAGGATCCAGTGGATGGCCAGCCTCCCTGTTGATCTTTTGAATCTCCACCATACCTGGCAACAAGCCCATGGTAGGATTGTGTCGGTCCCTATGGTCGACACCAACGAGACCCTATGGTGGAAAACTCTCCTGACTTAAATATTCTTCAGACTACCAGACTTCCATATTGATCAGATACACTTTTCAGAGAGACTGAACTGTTAAAGGGACAATTATTTAATTTTATCAGATTACGGGGCCCCAGGTTGTGTGTTCATATTGTGCATTTCTTGTGTTCAAATTTTGACTAAATGTTCACAATAACTGTTTACCTCTGTGTCGCTGGTTGTTGCTGTTACTCTCAGCTCCTACAAACCTAGGTTAGGCACGTGTACATACTCATATGTGGGTTACACACAGGTGAGCCCAAGTCATCCTGAGCCCATGTGGTTATATCACTTATAGAAGAGTGATGATTTTTGATGCAGTGCTGTCTGAGGGATCGAAGAGCAGAATTGTGTGTGTATTTTGAACAAAGACTAAAATAAATGAGGTATTGTAGAAAAAAATTCTTGATAAAATAATATAGTGCTATGTTATGTATTTTCAAAACTGTTTAAAAGATTGTGTAATCTGCTTGACCTTTATAATGGCTTGGCCTGTGCACTAGAAATGCTGTGTGTGAGTAGGTGTCTAGGTGCAGACTCAGAACAACAGGAAGTTGCGCAGATGCAGACTGAGATGACTAGACTGTCTGCAAGAAGAGTTGTGAGGGGGTATAAGGTCTTATTGTTTGGGCTTTATATTATCAACATTTATCAATAGTATAGGAAATGTTTAGCCTTATATAATCAATATCATACTCTGCATTAGCAAATATACCTACATGATTATCTCAGTATCATATGCTTTATAATTTCCTTTTGTTTTAACCATTTCACTTGTCTTTAAGAATATAGGAGACATGTGTA
>NW_018128130.1:1600712-1610939 GCF_001952655.1 Monopterus albus
TCAGAACGAGGTCAACAAACCAACCAAGGAACAAGGATGAAGGACAACACGGATGACGTCAGATCAACCAACATTTAGCATATTCATGACTGTATTATATATTCTCTGGGGTGAGGAGACTAGGGGTTCTGGCTTCCTGCAGAGGCTGTGAACCATACTTCTGTAGTATGGATAGGGGCTTCAGATAGAGACGGAACCCAGAGCTCTGTATTGCTTTTCTTGAATACTGTAATAAATAACTTAAAGGCAGATTTGTCTTTGAGCATTCTTCATAAAAGGACATGCAGGACCGGTTGAGTCCAACATATCACATCAAATAATGTGCTGCTGTATTGTAATACAGGACACAGATAATGTACACATCACTATTTCCAGTTTTAATTTAGATTTTACATACATACAAATTTTTCTGCTTCTAGGTTGTAGTTGACAAGCCACACTGCGATCACAAATGACAAAAATGGCCATTAAACTATAAAAATCAGTTAACTGGTAAAGTTCATACTGTCTACTATTAAAATTCAGATTTTCTCACGTATATTCATTATTTCTCATTTGTGTTTATATAAGTCACACCGTGTTAAAAGCTATCAATATTTCAAAAGCTCATTGTGTTCTCATTACATTACTGTGTATTTGGGGTTATCATTAAAGACCTAGCTAAAGGCTCAAACTACCTCAGTTGAATAAAGTGACTGAAGAGGCAGATATTCATCATTAGACAGAGAGGACCAAGAAACTCTCATCTAGCACTGTTACAGCTTCAGTCTGAGTCGTCACCAGTCAGTAAATGATTCTGGGTCAAGCATGAATCACAGTTCTTTCACTAAGAAATAAGATCACAGTTTTCTTTCCTGAGCAATATGTTCCCCACATGTTGTTATTATTATTATTATTATTATTATTATTACATGATGTCTTTGTGAAACAAAACAAACAATATGATCATTACTAAAATACAGCTCTCTAAACTTTGATAAGCATAAACATAAGCCTCATCTGCTCTTAATTATACCACCTACCTTGTGTGTGTGTGTGTGTTTTAAAACTGTAGAGCCTGACAGAGATAGCTTCTGCTTATTGCGCAGTTTATACATTCGACATGAGCACCTCAAGGCCAGAGGTTAACAATGGCTATGATATAGAAAACAAGAGCACTACAAAGTGAGGTACAATGGATTCAGAATGTTTTCAGACCCCTCCAAGTTTTCCACATTTTGTTATGTTTCAGACTCGTCTTAAAATTAATTAATTTATTTCTCATCAATCTACAGACAGTACTTCACAATGAAAAAGCGAAAACAGGTTTTCAGAGTGTTTTGTAAATTTATTAAAAATAAAAGACTGAAATATCCCATTTACAAAAGTATTTACTTAGTACTTGGTTAAAGCACCTACAGTATACTGTATACGTCCCTGGGGAGCTGAGATTTTTCAGGGTGTAATGTAGTGCCATGTTCACTGCATCATCCACTGACTTGTTTGCCCGGTAGACAAACTGCAGGGGGTCGAGCAGGAGGTCTACGATGTCCTTCAGGTGGGTCAACATCAGTCGCTCAAAGGACTTTATAACTACAGATGTCAGGGTGACATGTCTGTAGTTATTCAGTCTGCTAATGGATGGTTTCTTTGGGATCAGGATGATGGTGGAACATTTGAAGCAGTAGGGGACTTCACGCAATGATCTGTTGAAGATAAGATGGGGGCAACTGATCAGCACAGGCTTTCAAGCAGGAGGGGGGTCACACCATCTGGGCCTGGTGCCTTTTTGATCTTTTGTTTTTGTTTTTCACAAATCTTCAGGGGTGGGGGACTTGGGGGGAGGGAAGTGATCATGCGGGGAGCAGCTGCTGGGTCCAAGGTGAGGTGGGTGAGGGGTATGGAGTTCTACTTCTCAAATCTATAGTAAAACTCATTCTGTGTTTTATTGTCAGTGTGTTCCTGGCCTGCCTATACAGGATCCTGACCCCACTTCTGTAGGCCGCTGCTTTTACATGACAAAGCCGCTTGAGTTTTATTGTGAACCAGGTCTTGGTGGGCACACACATCCTTACAAAAGCTGATGTATGATGTCACAGTGTCCGTGGGTTCATCCAGGTCTGTAGATGCAGCCTCAAATACACTCCAATCTGTGCAGTCAAAGGAGGCCTGTAGCTCTGAGTTTGCCTGATCAGTCCATCTCTTCACTGTTTTGATCACAGACTTTAAGTCTGGGATGAGGTGGACCATGCAGTGATCAGAGGATCTGAGGGTTGCATGGGGGACAATGTGGTGCTGTCTGTATTTGAGCAGTTCATGGGTGAGATTTGCTCTGTTAAAATCCTCTAGAACAATGAATGGGGAGTCGGGATGTTTCATGTCCACACTACTTATCTGTTTGGCCAGGTGCTGTAGTGTCCTAGCGTGGACCTGCAGTCTCATATACATGTCAACCAGAATGAATGAGGGAAATTCTCTGGGAGAATAAAATGGTTTGCAGTTGATTAAAATAGTCTCTAAGTCCATGTTGCATGTTCTTTCTAACACTGTGACATCTTTACACCAACCTTCATTTATGTAGAAGCAGATTCTGCCTCATTTCATTTTCCCAGATAGTTCCGTTATGTGATCTGCTCTGTATATTGCACTGTCCGACATGGAGTCGCTGAGCCAGTCTGATGTTTAGTAGCTCTTCTCTGGTCAAGGTAATCCAGAACGGGTTGCAGAAAACATGGAAAAGCAACAAACACAGGAGAGAGTGCTCGCAGCCACCCGTGACACCATCTTTGAAGCTTATTTTCAGGTCTCTACGGAGATTTCTAGACCACTCCAGGACTTTCAAAGAGTTTTCCTTAATCCAATCCTGTGTTTCCTTGGCGGTGTGCTTTGGGTCATTGTCTTGTTGAAATGTAAACCTTTGCCCCAGCCTGAGATCCTGAGCATGCTAAAGAAGGTTCAATCAGGATTGCTCTCAATTTTTCTGCATCCATCCTTCCCTCTGTCCTGACTAGTCTCCCATTGCCAGTTGCAGAAAACCATGCCCACAGCATCATGCTGCCACCACTGTGTTTGATGGTAGGATGGTTAATGAGGTGATGCTCAGTGCCTGGTTTTCTCCACAATCACCATTAGGAATTGTGCTCAAATAGTTCAGTCTTTGTTTTATCAGACCAGAGGATTTTGCTTCTCATGCTCTCAGACACATTCAGGTGTTTTCAGTCAAACGTCCAGCAGGCTGTTGTGTCTTTTAGTCAGGAATGGCTTTCCTTCTGGCATCTTTAGCATAGAGGCTGTGCTGCCTGTCCTTCAGTAAGGTTCCCCCATCTCCAGAAAGGAGCTCTGGATCTCATTCATGAGCCACATTTCCACCAGTGGACTTTCCCCAGGAAGCAGGAACCTTTTTTGGAATGTAGTTCCTCTACCTGTGTTTCCACTGTAGAATCCAGGGCATAGCCAGGGTGTAGCACTTTCTGAAAGTCCAATAATTATCAACAGGGAGGCTGCAGTTCTGAATGTGGCTGATTAGTTAAATACAGGGCTCTACGGTGCCAGCATTTCACTAATCAGAGAGTAGGCCAGTGTGAAAAATGATTTGGGCACACTAATGCAACTGGCTCCCAATTCCTTGTCCTTTCAGTTTGTAATGAGCATTTTACCAGCAGGCCTAGACAAAAAGACCAATGAGTGAGATTAATGGATTAGAAAATTTTGTTTTGGTGTTTCTAAAGCAGCATTTGCTGCTGTTTGATCTGATGGCAGAGTTCAGCTCCTCCACATATGGAGCACAGCCAGCAGAGGACACGGAAGAGATGATGACACTAGTGAAACATTAATTGGAGTTAACAATCCTTATGCTTGTTACTGTACTTGGAACAAAACCCTGAGTGAGAAAAAAATGCACCTGTTAAATGAGCATAAACTTGCAGAAAAACAATCGGTGCAATTTAGGCTGCAGTCTGTCATCCACTGCTGTGGCACTCTTACAACCCCGCTGCTGACCATTGTGCTTTTACATCAGCAGGCTAATTTGTTTAATTTTCTCTGGGCTTCCGCCCTGCTGTTGAGATACACATCACAATGTGTTCAAGGGTCTTTTACCACCAGGACAGTTCTTGGGTTTTAGTTCCTGGGAATAAAAAGTGCCGGGACTTTCTGGTGAAAACGTGGCAGTAGTGGCCCTTAGGTTGTTGTTTACCTGTCTGACCAAGGCCCTTTGTCCCTGATTGCTCAATCTAGCTGGACAGCCAGATCTGTGAAGACTGTGGGTGGTTCTGGATCTCTTCCATTTGAAAATAAGGAAGGCTCTCGTGCTCTTGGCCACTTTCAGTGCTGCAGAAATGTCCTTCTATCCTTCCCCAGATCTATGTCTTGACACAACCCTGTCTCGCAGGTCTGTGAACTGTTCTTTCCACCTCTTGTCTTTGTTCTCACTCTGACATACACCATCAACTGTGAGACCTTATGTAAACCAACTCAATTTCCATAGCAATTTTTGCTAATTATATCTGTCATACATTAAATTAGACACAGATGGACTCTAATCAAGCTGTAGAAGCATCTCAGCAACCACTGATAGGAGCAGGGTGCACCAGAGATCAACTACAAGTGTCATAACAAAGGGTCTGAATACCTCTGTAAATGGGATATTTCACTCAATTATTTTGAATACATTTACAAAAAACTCCAAAATCTTGTTTTCAGTTTGTCATTGTTAAGTATTGTCTAAAATAAAAAAATAAACTGAATCCATTTTCAGATGAGTCTGAAGCATTACAAAATGTGAAAAACTTGAAAAGGTCTGAATACTTTCTGAATCCAGTGTATGTTCTCCTCCACAGAGCTGACCAGTTACAGCATGAAGTGGAAGTGAGCATATGCTGGGAAGGTGTGTGTGTGTCTGATGTTATCCAACCATCCGACAGTTTGGACTGATCAGGTCTTTCAGATCTGCTTTATTGGGTGGAGATGGGACAAGAGTCAGTCCTGTCACTTATTGATATTGCTGATACAGCTTAGGGAGAAAAAGGGAGTATGATGCTGTGGTGCAATTTAGGCTGCAGTCTGTCATCCACTGCTGTGGCACTCTTACAACCCCGCTGCTGACCATTGTGCTTTTACATCAGCAGGCTAATTTGTTTAATTTTCTCTGGGCTTCCGCCCTGCTGTTGAGATACACATCACAATGTGTTCAAGGGTCTTTTACCACCAGGACAGTTCTTGGGTTTTAGTTCCTGGGAATAAAAAGTGCCGGGACTTTCTGGTGAAAACGTGGCAGTAGTGGCCCTTAGGTTGTTGTTTACCTGTCTGACCAAGGCCCTTTGTCCCTGATTGCTCAATCTAGCTGGACAGCCAGATCTGTGAAGACTGTGGGTGGTTCTGGATCTCTTCCATTTGAAAATAAGGAAGGCTCTCGTGCTCTTGGCCACTTTCAGTGCTGCAGAAATGTCCTTCTATCCTTCCCCAGATCTATGTCTTGACACAACCCTGTCTCGCAGGTCTGTGAACTGTTCTTTCCACCTCTTGTCTTTGTTCTCACTCTGACATACACCATCAACTGTGAGACCTTATGTAAACCAACTCAATTTCCATAGCAATTTTTGCTAATTATATCTGTCATACATTAAATTAGACACAGATGGACTCTAATCAAGCTGTAGAAGCATCTCAGCAACCACTGATAGGAGCAGGGTGCACCAGAGATCAACTACAAGTGTCATAACAAAGGGTCTGAATACCTCTGTAAATGGGATATTTCACTCAATTATTTTGAATACATTTACAAAAAACTCCAAAATCTTGTTTTCAGTTTGTCATTGTTAAGTATTGTCTAAAATAAAAAAATAAACTGAATCCATTTTCAGATGAGTCTGAAGCATTACAAAATGTGAAAAACTTGAAAAGGTCTGAATACTTTCTGAATCCAGTGTATGTTCTCCTCCACAGAGCTGACCAGTTACAGCATGAAGTGGAAGTGAGCATATGCTGGGAAGGTGTGTGTGTGTCTGATGTTATCCAACCATCCGACAGTTTGGACTGATCAGGTCTTTCAGATCTGCTTTATTGGGTGGAGATGGGACAAGAGTCAGTCCTGTCACTTATTGATATTGCTGATACAGCTTAGGGAGAAAAAGGGAGTATGATGCTGTGGATCTCTGTGCTAATACAAATAGAACATAATCATGTAAGGAAGAGATTGCATGGTATCAGTCGAGACTGGGATTTCAACAACAGTAATCTAGCAGCCATATGCCACAACATTGCTAAAACTAACATTATATGTGCATTTTATTTTGGTACTTTGCACTGGCAGGTGAAGCAGCCACTTATTTGAGGCCACTGGGTCCCAAGAAGGAGGTGTGCATTATTACATCTTTTGGTTGTAGCACTTTTTTTCATTTCAGTTGTAGTGAGTGTGTGTGAGTTGTAAGCTAGGGGAAATCTATTTTTCAAACTTAATTTAAATAATCATTCTTAGAAAACTGAGTGAAAATCCAAATATTTGTAAAAGATCAATAACTTTTCTACATAGTTCTCATTTTGCACAAGTGATTAAAATATCTGCAAGAACTTATAAGTTGAACTTTAAGCCTCTTTTAGAATGTGACATTATAGAACTATATAAAATATGTGAATGCAGATTTTAATACTGAACATAAAAACCCTGGCTGACCTGGCTGCCTTACACAGACCGCAGTCATTTTTATGAGTCGGTGCTTCTCTGACATGGTCTCAACAAAATCTGATCTCAAAGTAGGAGAACTCTGTATCACTGTATTTTTTTAAATAACTCCTTAATGTCTGACCAACCCACACATTTCTATTATATAAATATAAAGGCTTTGATGATGCAGAGAGGACCTTCTTGGACACATAGGACACAGTGTCACAGTTGCATGGTGGCAGACCAAACACCATTCAACCTTCAAGTACATTAGTCTGGCTTAGATCATCAGACATGGCTTGTGCAGCACAAGACTTTTTTTCTGTGTAGTGCACTATATGCTCCCACTCTGTGTTCCAGGTTGTGGGAGACTCCAGTATGGAGATTCAAGCATTTTCCTTTAAGGGTGAAAGGACTTTGTTTTGAAATTCATTTGTCATTTTGGAAACTAATTACTGGTAACTTTCTTTGGACACTCAGCACATGTGAACACTGTGTAATGTTTGTATGTTAGGTTAATGATATTCCAGAATAAGTGTGGGAGCTGTGTAAGTTGTATTTTTTAACAAATTGGCAAAAATGTCATTTTATACATATTAAATAATGTATGAAATATGATAATAAACACAACAGGATTACTGTGTTTTGTACTTTTTTTAAGGGACTATCAGATGTTTTTCTTTTGTCTCAGAAATTGTTAACCTCTAATTTTGTTTCTGTGTTTAAGTTTAGACAGTGTTTAAATTGAGCATGCTGTGTTACAGGACATTAGTGAAAGAGCAATTAATTTATTCATTCTATTTCTTAAAATGTTAACTGTGCTAATGCTAACTAATCTCAATGTAAATTTGATGCAATACACACAGAGGAGTTGGTAAAAATGTTAAAAATGGACTATTACTGTTAAGATTTCTGCCTTAGCCCTGTTTATTTTGGCCATGCTGCTCCAGTCTCTTGCCATGCTCCATCCTCTCACCAGATGTCCTTGGGCTTTCCTAGTCACGTCACTCTCAGAGCCACCAGCCCATCTATCTCCCATTGCCAATCAACAGCTCTTCACAGCTGACCTACATACAGTACAGTAACTGTTCCCATTTCCGTCATTAGCTCCCCTGCTTGTACAGTATACCAGTACTTTTTCCCCAGTCATGAGCCAGATTTTATATTATGCCACACCAATCTGTTTTTCCTGCCTTTTTTCTCTGACTTTCACTTTTGCCTGCATCTGTTGCTTAGACCACCTGGTGTTTTTGTGTCTGCCAGCCAGCCAACTTCTCATCACCATTCTTGTAATGAAGAAAGTTCAGTGCACCTGTCTGTGTGGGTGTCCGCATTTGGATCATCCCTGCCTAAGTGACAATTACAGTCTGTGTAACTCAATTTCCATAGCAATTTTTGTAAAGTTTACTCAGTTTAACAAACATTCTGACCCATTTTCTTGGCTTTATTATGTACCGTCTGCTCAGAGTTTAGCTTCAACTCAAAATACCAAGGAGTAAATAAAAATTGCAAAAATGGTTGGAAAATGTTGCCATAACTGTTGACTTAGATCTGTAGTGGCTAAAAGTAAACAAGGTAACAGTATGTACTTCATATAGATATTATTTGTACTAGTTGTGTAAGGATGCAAGGCTGAGCTAAGTGTGTATGGAAGCTTGATCTGTTTCTGGCGCAGGCAAGAATATCTTGGGCTGTGTCCCCCATGTTTAACCTATGGGTCAACATCCCGAGTGACTTCCTCCTCAGATAGGGAATGGATATACTGTAGCTGCAGCCTTATGTGAACTGTTTGTGTGCTCTGTTCAGGTTTAGAAAAAGGAAATGTGCGCTAGGTCAATGCGACCTAGAAGTTCATGTACTGGACATTTTTAGACAATGCTCCAAAGAAGGTGTGTGGGTAGCTGGCATGGGACCACGTCTTCATGGCTCAGGCCATGGAGGGCTGTGTAAGTGCGAGCAGATAAAAAGCTGAGTTAGAGCAGAAGAAAAAAAAGAGAGAGAGAATGCTACTGGGACAGTAAACCATGTGCTTTTTGGGGACCCGGCCGGGGGGAGACTGACAACTGACTGTGGGTTGACAGAAAGACTGACTCGTGGCCAACAACAACTGACTGGACTGACGCTTTTGACAATCTTCTTATTTAATGCTTTATCTATCACATTGCAGGAGGAGAGTCTCTGTTCTCTGTTCCCTAACTACAAGATTATCTGTCTAAATACTATTCTATTCAGAATAATTGTAATATTAAATAATCACTTAAATTGGGATGGTTTGTCTGAATTAATTTAGTCGGCATCACACTCTAGCCATGACAAATCTTTTTACAGTGCACTTAACAGACAACCCCTTTAGAGATTAATGGTTAACTAAAAAAATTTTTGTTAACCATTAAACCATTAAGATTACAGTTAAAGAATGCTGCTTAATCTTCAGGAGGTCTTCACCAGTGTGGATGCACGCTGTCCTGTTGGATACAATAAGTATCATCTTTCTAACCAAACATTTTTAGCCTCATTGGCTAAATGAGTTGTGACACTAGTCCCTTTTTTGTGGCACGTTCATCTATGCGCAGGGTAGAATTTCACTAGGTTCCATTACAATGGCCTCCCTGTTGAAAGTGGTGTTGCTATTTTAGTCATTCTGTGTTAAGAGTAAATGGTACATTTTAATTACTGAATATATAGTTTACATTACCAGGGAGCATTTTATTATATAGCTTTAAACATGTTTGCAGAGTCTAACAGGTGTCAGTCTGCCTTAGATGAAGGGTAAGCAGAGACTGAAATCTAATGTTGTCATGCACATCCCAAAAACAGTACTTCTTTTTTTACATTATGTACTACTATTCCTCAACAAACCTAATCTGGAGTTTACTGCCTATTGTTGCACATCTCAGTGTCACTGACCACAGAACAGCACACTTGTCTTGCAGTCCTGTTTCTCATCTGGGCTCAAGAATTTAATGGTGTCTAGGTGTACAGCCAGGTAGTCAAATGTTGCGTGAGGCGGAATAAAGCTGCATCTCAGAGGCAATTCACGACAGCCAACAACAGTCTCACACAAAGTGTCTTCTCCTCACAAATACTCATCAGGCTGTGGAGCTGAACGGGAGCAGCCATGCAAATCAATCTCGGATCAGTCAAAGTGATACATAAACTATCTGGTCCCCTACTACTAGGCAGCTGCCTAGCTTTAAATATTCCTTAAACATAGCTTAACCATGAACTTTACCTAACCTTCACCATAGTTACCATGTGTACATATTGTAGCAAGAAAGAAATTTGAAACCACTGACAGTGAACGTGAAAAGGCACAAGATAATCCAATCTTGCAGAGATGTATATCAGTGTTAATGTTTTATGGCAGGGTTGAACGTATTGAGTACAACTTTATTACTGATAGAAGTGGTTACCAAAACTATAAAACAAAATATGACAATAAATCATGTCTAAATTTATTTTCTTGTTACAATGCTTTCATAGTTTATGGGATAATTAATCAAATGTAAACAGAAATTTCAGATTTTTTTCATGGCCTATCAAGTGAACACACTGTTACAGGTTGGAGAGAAGAGCAAAATGTTTGA
>NW_018128130.1:1611035-1613166 GCF_001952655.1 Monopterus albus
AGGCCTGTCAGCATAAACTGTCAACCGTGTACCACCGGAAACGTCCTGCTCCTTGTGTGTAACAGAGACAGCAGGCAGAAGTCTGATGCATTGTTGCACTGAAGGAAAACAGAAAATGCCTCTGAAGAGCTAGCTCACTGCTTTCACAGCTCAGGACTGAACTAGACAATGCACCAAAGCAACTCAAAAGAACACCTTGACATTTCAAAATTAAACCACTCCTTTTTTTTAAGGCAATTTTCACAAGGAGAGAATACTTTACCTATTTGCTCTTCAGTAAACTCAAAAGGTGGCTGTCAGCTCTACATTCAGTGGTTTTCCATTCAAACCAACAGCCACACAGTTAGGCCAGGTTTCCAGGAGCTAACGGGTCAAATAGTTCAAAGTATCTGCACGTTAGCAGAGTTATGTTGCTGTAGTGAGTCCTGTTTTATTTTGAGCTTAAAGTCCAATTTTTACCAGTAAATCAAAAACAATTGGCTAAAAGTGTCTTGCAAATTTAGTCTACAGTCAAATGAAAAATTGCTGCTTTATTTTCCTACTGTAGGTAGGAAAATACTGTTTCAGTGATACAGCATTATCAAACAGGTTAATGCTCTTCCAAAAAAAGTGAAACTAACACTGAGACAGTGGTGGACTAGGCCTAAAACTTATGTTATGACGCAGAGCAAATAGAACTAGATTCAGGGTCACAGCGCCCAGTGAGTTCAGTACAAACACCAGACAGGTTTTACATATAGACAATAGCCAGAAGGAACCTAGTCTGACTTTATTTAGAGGAGTTGTAGGCTATATCTTAGTTTTTACCTCTGCCACAGGCTGGGGTTATGTTTTTGTCAGTGTTTGTTGTTTTGTTTGTTAATAACATAAATAAAAAATGATGAGCAAATTTTGATGACATACGTATTTTGGAGAGGTATGGTATGGGCCATGGAGCAACTGATTAGATTTTGGCATTGATCTGTTATAATTTACAGGAATATTTTTACATACACAGTAGAAATACAAGCTGTAAACAAGGCAGCTCTCATTCAACACGGCTGCTGTTTATAGCTGCTTCTAATTGAGAATATGTCTGATAAGAAGTTGCAAATGACACTGTCATTCTCTGCCCCTGGTCTTTTGGTTGTGGAAGAAGAAAGGAGGTTGTGGAGGTGAAAAAAAAGGAGAAACCACACTAAATGAGTGAAATCATGGTTAATTCAGCAACAGGCTGAAGGGGTTTTCCTGAACTGTTCTCTTCTCGTGTTCTTGTTAAGTTAAGCAGCCAATCAGAGTGGTCTTTCACATTGACCAACATGATCCCAGTTCAACATGTCGAATTAGCCGAAAAGACACCGGCAGGGTCCCACTAGTGCCAGCGGTGTAGGACACATTGAGAAGACAAGCCCCAACAGATGCTCACCGACAGCCCAAAGGTGGCTGACAGCTGACTGTCAGCTTGGTGTTTCACAGCCCTAAGAGTGTGAGGGTGGAATCTTTTGTTTGCATGATATTCAGTTACAGTGAACCTTTTCAGTACAAAATGATCCACATGGAAATCTCCACCTGCTCAACAGATACTGGGTAGCAGGAGGGAGAAGGCACCAAGGTAGAACTTAGCATTATTAAGATATGCATTTAAATCCATAGAGCTATACTGAATAGTCTAGAATAAACAGACAATTTTACCTTCCTGTTTTCCCCATAATCTAATACCCACAAACAGCCAGCCGGTCCAGCAGAGACTCAGTAATCTTAACTTCTGTTTGAAGAGCTGGATGCAGAGACACTGCTACCACTTGTGTTTGTTCTTATAAATAATACATTGTTCTCTCTTGCTCCTTGTTCATGACCCACAAAAATTGCCTCCCACACAAGTATGGTAGCAGTACCCACACACTGAATGAAAGCTGGAAGGAGGGAGGCAAAGAAACAGGGAATAAACTGATTCTATTTTGCAAATCATTATGTGTATGTGACCCTGGGGACTTTCAAATCCAAAGAAAAGCTGGATAGGGGAAAAGGAAGGTCACAATAAACTAGTCATAATGTGAGCCCTGGCTGATTGAGAACATTGCAAGTGCATGAATACACATTTTTGTGTCCTGAAATGGCACTGCTCACTATCAGGAGCTACGATCAATCATAT
>NW_018128130.1:1613233-1616192 GCF_001952655.1 Monopterus albus
TAATGCTCATAAAACTTTCTAATCTGGAGCCAGGTTAAAGAGGTAGGTTTTAGGTTTGCACCGAAAAACATCAGCACTTTCAACTGTTCTCAGATGCTCGGGCAGATTGTTCCAACACCTCAGAGCAGAAAAACAAAAAGCTACCCCATAAATGTTTTTGCACTTTGGAACAACTAAAACACTGAAAGTACCAGAAGATGTCTAAAGCTGCCACAAGTCATACACTTGAACCCTGCCAGCTAGGAATGTTGGTGCAAGACCAACAGTAAAGGAATTTTACAATCAGTACGGAAACTGACAGGCAATCAATAGAAGGACTTTCTCTTCAGCGGCATGTGGCTGCCTTGTCAGCTTCTCTTGTTCTTTGGTTCCCTAGGACTCTTCCAGCCTCTGCCATACAACTCTCCTGCCACCAGCCACTCGCGGTACCTTCTCTTTTCACCAGGCACCTGGCTGCTCGCTAACTTGTTCTCCTTTTATAGTGCAGAGCTACCATCTGCTCTCTAGCTTTCTTTCCCATTTGACAGCCCCTCCAGGCCCACCAAACAGCCTTGCGGGCTTCCCCTAGTACCGTGTCAGCAGATGACGCAGAGAGACGCTCCACTTTGGCTTCACCTACTTCCTCCTTGGTATTCCCAGCTGACTCCACTGCATAACAACGGTCTCCTTTTCTTTTCCAGCCATTGTTAATCACATCACTGAGTCTGCTCCATCTCTCAGGAGGTTTTGGGGGTCTGCCAGTGCCTGAGATTAGCACAGACACCCTTAGCCTTCCCCAAAACCATCAGGTTCACAAGCATTCTTTCTCCTTATACTTTCATGTGTACTTCGTGAGCGCAGGTTCCTGCTAGTGAAATTCAGATAATGTAATTATCTAAAGTTCAGGAGCAGGACCTGACCTAAAATATGCCTTTTCTGTTTTTACACTATTTAACCCACTCAAACCTCTATACTTCCACTTAGGCTTTTCGTTATTCTCCCATTTTGTTTCCGACCTTCTTTATTCTTATCTTTTTTCTTTATTCTTCTGTCCCTGCTGGGGGTCTGCCATGCCTGAAAGAGATGTGGACCTCCTTAGCCTTTCGTAAAACTGTCAGCTTCACAAGCATTCTCTATCCTTATACTTCCTTTCATACTTAGTAAGGGCTAGTGAATGGCCTTTTGGCTCAAGGTAAATCTTGGAGACTTTTGCGGCCAGTTTCTCTATATGATCCTTTGAACCTATAACTAAACTTTATGTTTGATCCTAGTTGAGCTATAAAAAGTTTTGTGACTGATAACTAACCTACATTTTAAAAGAGCATGTAGAGATAAGACTAAGCAAAATCTTTTGTTAAAGGTAATTAATTGCTGAACTTTGATAGTGCTATATTCAACAAACACTATGTAGTAAGTATCAGCCTGTGCCTTATTGCTACAGTTTGTTCAATTTACTCTCTGTAGAGACAAATTTCTCTTTATCAGCATGATTTTATTCAGTTAAATCAGAAGATCAGCATTCCAGCATTCATAGTTCTTGTTTTTTATTGTATGTTGCTTTGTACAGCAATGGAGGAGGGTGACAACACTCCGTTCGTGGTACATTAAGAAATATCTTAAAAGTCAAACTCATAGATTAGAAAAAGAAATCTTGAAGTTCTGCACCTAGGATGGAACATATTCAGTTCAACCATCCAGATAGTTTTCACATCTTGCCACACGGGTTTGCCTCCATACCCTATTGCCTATTGTCGTTTCTTCTACATCCTGTTTGCTGTGTATATAAAGAATGGGAGTATCTTTTACTCGTTGTCATTCACTGTACACATTGGTGATGACCATTCAGCTGAATTAATTGCATGCTTGATAAAACAAAGAAAGACAATTAACTCTTATCCATTTCTCACCACTTTTATGAGTTTTGCCACTACAGAGCATTAATTATCCCTGTGTCAGGAGACATGGCCACATAAAGTAAAGTGTCATCAGCATATCTTTGGAGAGAGATGCTGTGTCTCCTAATGACACCACTGAGGGGTAACATATATAGATTAGAAAGTAGTGGCCCTAAAACTGATCTTTGGGGAACTCCAGAAGTTATTTTAGGTGCTTTCAGAAGTTATTGGTAGCTATGAAAAATCATTTAAGTGTTTTCAACAATTTCTCTAACATTATACTTCAAAGTGAAAGACTGGAGATCGTTTACTTGACATATACTAGACTTAAGGAGGAAAGTCGTGTCTCTGAAGTAGACAAGTCACATTTAGAAACAATAAGCTAGTTGCTCTTGTCTGTGTTCACCAGAACTGATACGTCTTAGCATACAAAACATTTCTGCAAAACTCAGACGCTCAGATGTGGTAAATGCTTAATCGAAATGAAACCTCCCCCTCTGAAAATGAATTGGACCAAGGTGTACAAACTGACAGAGGCTAATCTAACATTAATGTCAACAATAGCCACTTCTACTAAATGCTAATGGGTACAGTGGGCAATACTGCAGCAGAGCAGCAGGTTAGTGAGACCATTTGTTAGTAGTAAGTCATGGCCTTATGCTTGTACCAATCTACACAATATTAATATACTCAGTTTTGAGTTTAAAAGTCTTCCCCTTTTAAATATCAACTCAGATTTTTATACCATGTGCAAACTCAAGAGTGTGAGCTGCTCTCTGTGTGTGATCTAGTATGAATTCTTCTCTACAGTATTATGAGGTGAGAATGAGCAACAGAGAGGTGGTGACTCTAAAGTACTCCCTCTGACAAAGAACAACTTGCCTGTGGAGAGCTGGCATTTGTCTTACAACCGGCTCACGCAGACATAATGTCACTTTGTTCATGCTGTTTACACTGAAAAAGGTCTTTTTCATCAGTACATGTGGAGAACATTTCAGTTTTGATGGATGGTCTGTGATTAATTGTGTTAAAATCATAATTTCCATTAATATGTCCAATTCACAACATCTCACATTGCCATATTT
>NW_018128130.1:1616392-1634025 GCF_001952655.1 Monopterus albus
AGCAGGAAGAATCGTTGTATCAAATCAAGAGCTAATCACTGATCCTTGAAGTGAATCAACAAATGATGGGACTGTGTTACTTGATGAAATGTATACAGGCAGAAACATAATATCAAAATAAAATATCTATTAAAGCAATGAAAACTACATGAAGCTGCCTGCTGTTCAATCACACAAACATCCACATCAGAATACTATGAATGTTTGTGCCATCATTACCTAAGTCAAATCAGAAGTAATTATTTAACTATGGGAATCCTGGTCCTTTTGGTTTTCACTTCATTTATTTGCAAGCATATTGTGTAGTTATTACAGTACAAGTGTTAGACATGTTGTATGGTGTTATTTTAGGTTGGCTATACATGTTCAAGGACCGGTTTTAGCAACAAATAACTGACACTGAGTTCTTTGCCTGTGTGTCCACTAGACTTTCACAGTATAGGAATGGATAGAAGAGAGTGTCAGTGATATGTATAATATATAAAAATAATATAATCTTGATTAGACATTGTGAGCTTTAATTCTGTCAAAAATGTGTACATTTTTTTAAAAATGGTGTTAGTATTTTTAATCCAGCATGGACCCAGTGATGTTTAGGGTGATGTAAATTTTAATTATTCATTTGCCCTGGTGTCATTCACTTGAAATGCAGCATGTAAAAATTGTTGAAGAGAACACAACTTTACAAAAAGTTAGAAAGTGGACCCTGAGTTAAAGTCATTTTGTTGAACTGCAGGCTCTGTGGTAAGGAATTAACTTTGCTCAAATATGTATATACAGTATATATTTTTACATCATGCTGCTTAGCTGCTAGCAGCTTCTGTTTGCAATATAACCATCAATGTAGAGACAACTATGACTTGAAATTTGATGATTATGGGGTAAGACTAAGTAATACAAAGGATTATACAAGTGTCATAGTGTTTGGACAGAGACAGGAATGAGAGCTTTCATGCTTTCTGCTGAGTCACTGGAACCATTTGCAAAAGCAAATTAACAAACTTTGACATCCAGACTATTGAAGAAGAAGCTTTATTTTATTGTGACACATACAACAAAATTTTGTTTGGAGCCAAGGGGCCCCAGGCCGCTGCAAGCATAGGCACCGCCATCACGGGCTACTTGGGGAGGTCAGTGTCCAAGGACACTTCAACACGTGGACTGCAGGTACTGAGATTTGAACCTTCAACTTTCCGGCTGGCTCTACCCACCGCACCACTGTTGCACCCCCACTGTATAGTCAGTGGTTGTACTTCCTCTTGCTTTTAGCACATATTGGCTTCATGATACTGATAACTTTTGAAGTAACCTTTTTTGTCACATATTGAAAATTTTGTATATTATTTTCTCGTGTTAGAAAATATGTGTGTGTATGTGTGTTATGCAGTTTTCTCTGTTTAACTTGTAAAGCTGCTGTCTTGCTAGTGCTCCTTTGAAAGACAGGTTGCCAGTGTCAGTGGAATTTTTACCCTAGTTAAATAAAGGTTAAATAAATGTATGAAAGAAATCATTTATTGGTATTTTCATAGACTTTAACTCTCAGTGGACACTGGAGTGATATGTGACAACAGCATGTCTATGAATTCTGTAACTCAAAAATAAAACCACAGTGTTTGACCCAACTGATTCAAAGATTTTAATTCAGTTTCTATAAGAATAAAATCTCAACTCTAAGTGAGATATTAATGAGTCTTGTTTTCTCCAGAGTGCAGAGTGCACATACTGGAAGGTAATCGCTGACACAGGCCCCCTGATGAATTTCTACCTAATAAATTATAGAGGGAAGTTACACAATGTTCATTGCCTTCATAAAACAACAAGCCCTGATAATAAACCTGTTGATCAGAAATATTGCCCTTCGAGAACCTCCTCCTCCACCTCTGAGGCTTAGAGGCATCATCCTGCCCACTACCTGACCTACATACTGACAAGCGATATCCCAGCATGCATCAGCACAGTGCTCCCAAATCTCACTCACCTGCTGCTTGTTTTTACAGTACAGTGCATAACACACAAATACAACAACTGTTACTTCCACGGATCGGGCCATCCCCAGCACCTCGACGGCAGACACCGGGGCTGCTGGCGACTCCACTCCTGCTCACGTAGGAGCACGCTCCCGGCGGCGAGGCACACCTGCGCTCAATTATCAGAACCATACTTAAGCATGGCGCTGGTGTGTCCTCGTCGCCAGATGATCTCTCATCTTTCGACCGGCGATCGTGCTTGTGACACATCCTGGATCCTCGTCTCTGTCCCTACCTGAACCTCGTCTCTGTCCCTACCTGAACCGCGTCTCTCCGATAAGTATCTGCATGCCATATGCACTGTTTTTGTTTCTGAATTGCCTTAACTGAGGATTGTGTTTTGTGTCAGAACTGCTTTAGCAGAGGTATGTTTTTGTTTCTGCATTGCTTTAACAGAGGACTGTTTTCGTTTCTAGACTGCTTTAACAGAGTACTGTTTTTGTTTTTGAACTGCTTTAGCGGAGGCATGATTTGTTTCTGAACTGACTTAACGGAAGAGTGTTTTCCCAGCACTGGTTACTGTGGATTATCTTTATTTGAGTTACTGGCCCGGGCTGGCATAGCACTGGCATTAACCCCACTCTGCACCCCTCAGCACCAGAATCTACACTGCCACGTTCTCCTCAACCACTACCGACCTGCTCTGCCATCTGCTGAGACCTCCCGCACTATTCATCTGCTCCGGTCTCCTGCGATTGCCTCCCCAGTCAGCCCGGCCATCCTGCTCTGGACCAACAGTCTTCACTACGCAGGTTCCCAGTATGATGTTCTAGACTTCTCCCCCTCGTCTGCCTGTAATCCTCCCTCTCTCCCACACAGTGCGAATTCTCTCCGCCGACCTCAGGTTGTCCTTCCAGTGGTTCAGTTGCTACAGCTGCCCAGAGATCCTTCTCGCTTCTCCGTGCCTGGCCCTCGCCACCGCCTTTCGTTTTTAATACTCTGTGAAATAAATAAGTTTTCTCTGACCTGGGTTTGAGTCCTGTCACTCTGTTGGTGTACGGCTTGCCGTAACAACAACAACAAACTGGCTTGTGAAAGCATTGTCATATATACCAGATTATACTTTCTGTATCATCCCACACATCTGAGCTCATATTTTATAAACCTACAGTACATTTCATTACCATCAATATAACTGTACATTTGGGAGATTACTTCTCTCTGGGGCATACAGCTTGAACACAGTAAAATGTAATCCTGTATCGGCAAACAGTTACATATATGCAAAAAAAGGTGATAAAATGTTTCCTTCTTGTCTGACATTGTCTAGGTCTCTCTTTCATTTCACTGGATTTTTTTGGACTTAAACTGAACATGTACTGCAGCGCTTCCTGATTAGCTCTTTTTGTCCCTAAACACTAGATAGTACTCCATGTTGAATTTGCTTGCTGCTTGAACATGTTAAGTGTCTAACAAGCACCTCTTGCTATCAAAACATATTGCGATTGCAAAACAGAGGGATGAAGGTTTCAGCATGTTTCAAAGAATGCAGCTGAACAATGTGTCAATTGAAATACATCTACAGGCAAATGTGTTTAAAGCTGTTCTGACTGGCCATACCTGAAAGTGGAGCAAAAAGCATCGTGTCATATAGAGGGGGGTGAGAAAGTAATTGCTCCAATGGGGATGACAGTGTGCACTTTGAGATAGTCCAACTTTCATGGTGTTGCACTCAGTTGTACAAAGAAGAAGCAGCAGTATGTGTGAAGAATCAAGTAAGGGCTCCAGTGTGCTACATGCAGCCACCCCCACACAATCTCCTCTGCAGTTGTGTGTGCATTGTCCATAACAATTTGTGTGTACTGTACAGACTTGCATGAGCCATACTCTTGTGTGCATGGGGGTTGTTGCTCTCTGACACTGTAGTGGGTGCTAAGGCCCTGCATACAGCAGGAAAAGCCAAACGGTGATTCTTTGACAAAGCTTTATTTTGCCATTTCTGTATGTAGGCATCTGTACCGCAGGTGTTCTGGGTTTTATGTTGGTTTTGGAAGGAGGTGGAAAAGGAAGTGATTGGTTCAGGATTCCCACAGACCAATTAGACCATCATCAACAAGGAGCTGCATGGAGTCGGCAGACCTCTGTGTTTTTCACAGTCAGGTTTGCAGGTGTTTGAGCCCATTACAAGAAGCATGTAGCACACTGCAGAGGGGTAGGTCAGGGTTATAACTGATAAAAACAGTACAGTCACAGTAGCATCTTTATATATGTACAGTATATCTGATGATGTCGCTGTACAAAACACTGTTTTCTAAAATTGCTCTATAATATTTCTCTAACTGCAAGGCATCACTGACTGTGGTATCGCATTTCACCTTTTGTCTTCCCCAGTCCAGACTTGATTAACTAACTAGCTGTAGGCCTATACTATATGTAATGTCTAAGTCATTTGCCTTTCTGAATAGACAGATATGAAAATATTAAATTATACTTTTGACAAAGTCTAATAAAGTACCATGGGAACAGTGTGTGGAGTGTTACTACAGCTTGAGCATGATTTTAAAGCATCCTAGCTGACAAAAAGGTAAAGTAAATAAACTCCCACCATTTAATGTGATCATTAATCCAATATGTAACATTGGATTTATTCCTGAGCCCATGTGGTTATATCACTTATAGAAGAGAGATGAGTCTTGATGCAGTGATGTCTGAGGAATCGGAGAGCTTGGTCATCCAGCTTAGACTGGCGCCCTTTACACACTGAAATCCCTCCAGATTCCTTGAATCTTTTAATGATGTTCTGCACCATAGAGGGTGACAGATCCAAATTGCTCCCTATGTTTGTTTGAGAAACATTTTAAATATTTCTATAATTTTCTCACACATATGTTGGCAAACTGGCGGTCCTCGGCCCATCTTTGCTCCTAAAGGGCTCGGCCTTTCCTGGATGCCACTTTTGTATCAAATCATGATGTAGTCACCTGTTGACATCACCTGGTTTACATGGAATCATCATTTCATTGTTTTACCTCATTACTGCCTGAAATGCAGCCATTCCAACTTTTTTTGGAATTTGTTTCATCATCAGAATTGAAGTGAGTGTTTATTTTGAGCAAAGAATGAAGTTGATGAGGTGCCACAGCACATAACGTGCTGCTGTGTTGTTTTTAATGTGATACAGGACACAGATGATTTACACATCACTATTTTCAGTTTTAATTTTGATTTTGCATACTGTCCAAACTTTTTCTGATTTGGGGTTGTAAATGAAACAGCAATGCCTTGTTTCAATCACATGACAAAGTTTCACTTAAAAGCTGCTCCTGCAGATTCCGTGGCAGCTAATGGATAACCTGTGTGTAAAACTGTGAACATTTGAACAGAGCACCAAGCTGTGTGTATAATATTAGAACTTACTCTCTGTGTGAGAAGGCAGCACCAGTCTGGACAGCAGCAGGAAATGAAGAACTCCGCTGGTGAGAGGGGACAGTCGTCTGAATCTAAGTTCCATTGTGTGAATGTTGGTATACTCTCCTCTGATCCCAACACTGCTGTTGATCGGCTATGACCTCATACAGTCATAGAGTGACACCTGCACAGAGACAAAAGAAATGATTTGAAGGGCGGAGGCTGTGTAGCTCAGAGTGTATGGTCACTGGAATCTGCATTTCAGTACACAGAATGGTGGCAAATTACAAGAAAAACCTGAATGCTTGACCCCTACAGTGCCTATGCTGTGGGGAGCATTTTGCTGGCATGGTGTGTCTCCTTAGAGAGCAGGGTCACTGCAAATCAATACAAGTTGTTCTGAGTGCTAACCTATAATGAAACATTTCTATCCTGATGGGAGTGGCCTCTTCAGGATGACAGTGCCCCCATCCACAGGACACAAGGGGTCACTGAATGGTTTGATGAGGATGAACATAATGTGAACCAGATGCTGTGGCCTTCACAGTCACCAGGTCTCAGCCCAGTTGAACAGCTATGGGAGAGTTTGGAGCGACGTGTTAGACAGCGTCTCCATCACCACCATCAGAACATCACATGAGGGAACATCTGTTGGAGGAACGGTGTTCATCTCACAGACATAGAGAGTCAATGCCAAGATGCACTGAAGCTGTTCTGGTGGCACGTGGTGGCCCAGCATCTTACTGAGACACTTTATGTTTGGTTTTTCTTTTCATTTATCACCTTGTATCACTGTAGTCTATTAAAATGTTCTCACTTGCTGTTCTAAACATCTGGTCCACTTCAATACTTTGTCATGTTAATGTGGTTCATTTTTTTATAAATCTGTAATTTTTCTTATAAACATGAGACTTCAGTACAGATTTGTTTTATTATACCTTACTTGTAATTATGAGAATTATTCAGGGTTTCCACTTACAGTGACGTCCAGCCCACCTGCAGAGCAGTCAGCCACACTAATCTTATCTGTGATGGAGTAGACATGATTTACAAATGCTTTGCATAGTACATCACATATATTCCTACAGAAACTGTAGATACTGAAAAAAGTCCAATTAAGATTCCTGTAATTTTAAGGAGTTACATGACATGAACTGTTAAATACACAATGCATTAACCCTACTAAACCGGAAAAGAAAGAACAATCCACACTCACAGACAGGCTTACACTCCAACCTTTGTACAGTATATATGTAACTGATTTTTTTATACTTGAGTGTTGCAAGATTAAGATTACCTACACACTTCATTTTCACCCAGAGTAATATCTCTGAGAACACAGCACTGAGAAATAAAGTGTGCCTGCAGTAACAGAGAGCATCTGGCTCCACTCTCATTTTCCTCCTATTGTCTCCAGCAGCCTGACTCAAGCATGAACTACTAACCTAGCATTCGCTGGTGGTTCTAGCCCATGGAAACCACAGCAGTTGGACTGGGGCCATTCAAATCAACTCTGAAACTAAGTGCTCATTTCAGTGATGGTTCAGAAATAAAGACACAGAGGGTAAATTATAAAGCAGGACCTTCATTTTACCAAAAACATTAATACCATCAAATTAACAGTACTCTTCCACTGTGGAGTATTACAGCTAGCCACGTTACAACAGATCACAGAAATATCATATGGCTAACATGTTTCCTTTGTATTTTCTTAGCATATACTGTATGAACTGAGTACTACAAGGTGTTGAGACAGGTACAGTTAAACACTAAAAGCATTCACAGATCTAAAACTTAGTGATTACATCAGCAAGTATAACCAGCAGGCCAGAGACTCATTCATAAATCACACATCAACAGGTGCCTGGACAAACACTAAGTACACAAGCTGAAAATTGTCAAGTTAAATTAAAATCAAATTATAACACAACAGTGTTGTAACAAATGTCCAGTGGACCAGTAATAAGATATTCTGTGTTTCTGCTATGAAGCCTAATACACAAAGACAGTGAGGGAGAGGCTTAACGACCAGGAATGAAACTAGCGAAGACAGGGACAGATGGAGAGACAGAGCATGTAACTGACATTATTTCATGTTGAATCCATTCTCCTTTCCTTCATGGAGCTGTCATATTTAATGTCCCACTGCACTGCTGTGACAGTTATTTTGTTTGTTCACAGAAACACCGCTGCAAACATTAGTTGACCACCCAGTCTTTCAAACCCCCCTGAGCAACACTGGAAAACAAACAGAACTGTAACTCTCCTTGTTGTTTCATTTAAATGATGTAATAAACCTTGTATTGTTTGTAATAAAGCCTCAGGCTTCACGGTTCCCTTCAGTCTCTTTTCCAGTGACAGTGATACGTAACTATTTTTAATAAGAGCATGCCCAGTATGCCAACTTCACCTTTCTTTACACCAGGACACACTGTGCAACATGCACACCTGTAACTAAAGCTGTAGTGCATCCCAGTGCCAGCACCGTTGTTCCTGTTAGCACAGGGTGACTAGCAGCAGTCTACTCATTCGTGCTATCTGGGAAAAAGTATAGCAGCAATTACAAGGAAACTCAGTGACACTTTGGAAAGATACCGTATGACTGCAACAAAAAATGGATGGTTATGGTATGAATGGTTAATATTTGTTTTGCATAGATTTTTACTTTCTGTACCATTTTACTTTTTTAAATGAATTGAGGTATATCTTTACATGCGTGAGGGTACTGCTGATTTATGATTTTTGATTTTCTCCTTCACTCACATTAATACTACTAGCACTGTCTACCACAGTGTACTTATATATTGTGTTTTTCATTGTGTTTCTCCTCACTGTGTACACCAAAGCGCTTCAAAAACTCAGTTTAATACCCCTTCATACCGAATACATGGAGTGAATTACAATAAATTCTAACTTGGATTTTCATCAGTCACTTGTCATGGATTGTCCTTAACATTGTGTTTTCTGTGTCATTACTGAAATGCAAGTCCAGCCCAGTTGGACATCAAGACCAAATCTGTGCTGTGAATCCAGGGATCAGAGCCATACTTACCACCCCTTCCTGACTCAGCACACCAGCCAATCACAGATAGCAGTGGCCAGGGTGTACGTTCCCTGATTTTAACTACTGTGACTGTACTGCTGTTTGGTACACAGTGTGGACTGTAATAGTCTCCAGCCTTTGACTGAACATATAAGATACAATCAACAATACTTTACAGTATTTACTATATCCATGAACATATTTGGTTTTGAATTTTTTAAGTCTTTGCTTGGCTTTGTGTATTACAATGCTACAAGCTCCCAGTCCCCCTGATGTACGCACCTGGCATTTTGCACTTGGTTTAGTTTTTTAAACCCAAGCTCATCATTCTCTGTTTTTAAAGCCTGCCTCCTAGTATGCTCCTGACTGTCAGACTGAGCTACTGTGTGCTTGTACAATATTTCATTTTCTTTGTTTGCTTGTTTTAGGGCTCCCATCTCAGTCTCAGGACCTAATCAAGTATATACAATGACTACACAACACTTCTGTATTCCAGAGAAACTAGATTTTGTGGGGGTTGTAATAGAAACCTACATTTAAAATCAATAAGTAATCTTTTTATAATACCAGTGTACCTGATGATAAACAGTATGAAAGGGGCCATTTGTAGTAATGCTGAGAATCTGTGGCAGCCCTCTGTCGGACTGTATGTACATGGCCTGATCAGCAGCAAACAGCTGATTAATGAAATCTTCACCTGACACCTAATATGACTTAAGAGTCTATTTTGATTATTAGAAATATTTAAAATATTACAAAATTTCAAGTGTTTCAACATAGAATTGAATTAGAAACAGCAAATCATGTTGAGACTATACTATATATTTACACAGTCAGCTCTAATAAATTGTTTGCACACATTTTTCAGCAGCAGCCAGCAGATCATTTTGCTTTTTCTGGCCCTCCTTTTCTGCACGGCCATCTGCGGGGTTTCTCTTTCTCTCCATGTTTCATTTGCTATGACCAAGCTGCCTGAGTGCCAGATACTCTGTAGTTGTGATGGCAACAGCCCTCACTGCGGTACAGGTTGCACCAGATGTGCTGCTGCAGCTAAAATGGCCTGTTCATTGACTGTGTATATAATGTATGAGGGGCTTGAGGAAAAAAAAGTAGACCAGCCTTTGCATGTACAAACGTTTGTAGAGACAGACCAGTCTGCACCTGGATGCAGCTCTGACACTGATTGATCTGTTGTGTTGATCTGATGATCAACTGTGTGGTAACAAGTTGACCATATCAATGTAAATGGGTATGAAGTGTTAGTTGTTACATTCCCAGCTGATAACTGACGTTATTGCAGGATTAATATGTGAACCCTGTACAGGAACTAACAGAAGTACTTTAGCAAAGAATGTAAATATGATCATTAAAAGGACTGCAAAACTTCTTGTTTCCTTTTCATGTTGACAAGCCCAGTTTAGCTACAGTGACTGTAACAACAGAAGTGTTCATACATGTCACCTATTAAGACTGAAATTCGTGGCCAAAGGAAACAAACACCTGCTATATCTACTGTGGATCTGAGGTAATAAAAGCAAAGACTCACATCTACTGTAAATCTAAGCCTAAGTTATGAAGTAACACAATCTTTATCACTCATGAAGGAGATGTATCATCTCTCTGCTGCTGAGTGATTTTAGATTCCAGATGACCATTAGTGGAAATATTTGTTTTGGAGAGAGTGTCTGGAAGGCAGCATTGCTTTCATATTTCTATTAATTTACTGTGAATACTGGCAGGAGTACCTAGTCAGGGTATAGCACCTTGCATTCCCACAAAACCGATTAACAACTGGTGTCAGAAAACAGCTAAATCAAAGGATTCTCCATATAAAAAGCTACAAGTAATGAATATAATATTGATACAGAAACTATCTTTATAGTTATTTGTGAGTAATTAGTATTGTTGTTTAGTGAATATAATGTCCAAAAATAGTGAAAGAAAATTCCAGGCCCCAAGGTGATGTCTTCAACTGTCTTCAACTCTCCAAAGAATCATCCAAAATCCAAAGCGATTCCATTTCCAATGATATAAATGTATTTAAGGTTTGAGACACTGGACTGAATATTTGGATGACTTACTTATCAAAGTTGTTGTTGATGAATTTCTAATGAATTGATTATTTTTTCTGTCATTAGGTTTCTGTCACTAGGTAAGTAAATATATGTTTTATAGAATTGTATGCACTGTAGTTACGAATGCAGTCCTGGAGCTGCAGCATTGAGCGAACAGAAACACTGAGTGTGAAGTGCTGAGGATAACTATGTGTGAGATAATATCACTGTTCTCTGTATATATACTGTATGTTGTAGCTGCTTTACAAGTCTCCAGACTCCTGATTGTCTGGCCTGCAAAAAGGAAACCAATAAATGCAGTCCATTCTTAGAGCACCGAGGGTCATTGATTACTGGATGTGTTTACTGAAAGTAATTAACTATTTATCAGCCTTTATTAGTCTTTTTAGTTTAAAACTGATATATTGTACCTTTTCCTTTTAATGCTTTATTGGCTAAATCCACAGAACATAAATGAAGGCCAATGAACTTCAGAGAAAAGCTGGAATGTGAAAGTCAGATTTGATTAAATTAAAAAAGAGATCTCAGAAGACCTATGATCAAGAGATGTTGATTTGCATGTACGTAGCTGGAAAGGGTCATAGAGTCATCTCAAAGACTTTGGGTATTTGTCAGTCCACAGTTGGACATTTTGTCTATAAATGGAGACTATCTGACACATCTTACGGAAAGTGAATTCTGCTTACAACTATAGCATCTTTTGATTAAGGTCCAGCACCCAACCTGGGAGCCACATTGTCTAGGACATGTCAGGCTCTTGTACAGAATGAGGCTACTCCTCCTTCACAGTGTGGACCAGGAGTGCACCAGCAGCCTGATTTTACTATACAGACATGAATATGCATGGTCATGTCTCCCCTTCATCAAAGGAAGAGGGTGGCACCTATCACCATCAGGCCTGTTGGGGGGAGTGCAGTGGGATGGCACCACAGAATAAGCCTGACACGTACAGCTACATGTAGCAAAGAATCCAGCAAAGAAGAGGTTGGGTAACAGCTGCTTTTCAACAGGAGAGTGAGTGTGCAAATACTGTACAAGCTGCTTTTATTGTGGTATTTTGAAAATCTACAGTACAGTAAGTCTCTAAAAGCTGCAGTTTTAGAAAATGTCAAAAGAAAGTTCCTAATATACTATATAACTGTCATTACTGTGGAGGTTGGTTGGTCTGTCTTCCCTTAGAATGGCCTGTACAGATGCTGAAAGCCTTTTTAAATAAAAAACTAAATAACAGACTCAACCATTTTGCACTGTGAAGGTTATAACAGCTCTAAACTGTGAACCATTGTATGACTGTATAATCTCTATCACTTCATTGCCTTTTCTGTGTTCATCAACAGTGATGCACTATTGAAACAATCATTTAACTGGTTTACAGAAAATGAATCATCAACACAGTTTACATCATATATGAAGAAATAAATATTGCAAACAAACCCCATGGTGGGGCACAGTGTGTAGTCCAATGTGCTGGACGTGTGCCAAATGAAACAATAATATGATGGCCAGGCTTGCCTGGTGCAACTGGGGCACACTGGGACACAGAGTGACATCATAAAGAATAGATTATCACACATTATAGGTGGGTGTGTTAGAGGCAGTGACAAGCACATTCACTCTTTTCATCCCCTTTAAACACAGAACTCTTCCCCATGAAGAACTGACAGTTTGGGAAGAAACTTACTGTTGTCTATTAAATACAAAGCTTTAGAATGTAGATGATGAGACTTCTTTAAGGGGTGACATAGTGGTGCAGTGGTCAGCACTGTTGCCTCCCAGCAACTTGGTTCCAGGTTCCAAATCTGGGCTGGCGCCTTTCTGTGGGGAGATGATACTCCAGCTTCCTCCCACATGTCAAGTTAGGTTGACTATAAATTTCTCATAAGGTTGTGACAGGAAGGCCACAGAGGAGCACTAACATTCACTAAGTATTTAACTTTTTTGTATTTACTCATATGCGTTGAACTACAGATGATTATTCTGTGGATCATTGCAATCACACACTAATATGCACACAAGTGGATTCAACTAATGCCAAAAATTGGTCTAGTTTTTTTTTACACATTGCATTTTTTAAAATATGTCTTCTAGTTTTGTAAAATATTTTTGTTTTATATAAATAATTAAACAATGACAAAATAAGATTAAAACAAAAATTCCTTTGGGAAAACTTTAATTAACTGTGTGAAGTAGTTGTAATGTGTAGTACTCAGCACGACAGTAGATACCAACATGTCTGATGTGTGCATGAGCACTGAGGTTTCTGTGGTTATTGTGCAGCAGTCTGCTGCTGGTTGCACAAAACTTAACCAGCAAATCTGCAAGTGTAACTGTGTTCACCGCGGTTAGAGGCTGTCTTCACATGGCTGAGAAAATACCTAACACAGTAAGGGAAATGCCATCAGTAACTACAGTAGTTGGTGAGGGTCACTAATTAATGTTTATCCCGTCTCACTGGTATTATTGCTATTATTGCATTTCACCAACATCAAATAAGGGTCCTCACTGTTTAAATGCTTGCTGGAACTGAACAATTTTTATTTATTTACTATTTTTGTTAATGATCTAGGATCCAATTCAATTAGCCATACTATGCATTTATATGCAGATAACAGTAATTTATACAGTGGCCCCCTCTACTAATCAGGCTTTTCAGCATTCACGGTCTGATTTTAATAATTTAAATTTAAATATACCTACACTGAGTGGTGCTGTTGTTGGCACAGTCTCTGCTTACAAGCATCTTGGCTTTTTGTTAGGCAACAAGCTGAGTTTTAAATTGCATATTGAGAAATTAACAGTTTCACTTAAGCATAGACTTTTATTTCTGTGTAGAAACAGATTTTGTTTTGAGTGTCACAGGAGTCAGTTGGTACAAACAACAATTTTATCCGTAATAGACTATGGCAGTTTAATTTATATACATGCCTCTGCCAAAAACCTGAAACCGCTTGACTCGGTGTATCATGCTGCTATTAGATTTGTTACTGCCGATCCCTTTAGGGCTCGCCATTGTGAATTATATCAGACAGTAGGTCAGCCATCTTAGCCACTGAGAAGAGAGCATCACTGCATGTGATTTATCTATAAAGCCCTACTTAATAAGTTGCCTGAATATATTACACACTGTACCTGCTGAGTTATAAATCATCAACGTACCAGACCCATTCACAAGATTGTACTGTTCTGCAACTCTTTGTTGCCAATGCTAAAATAGGAAAGATAGAACAATTTGCAGAAGAAAACTAAACTGGCTACTCTCATTTCATATTCTCAATTTGAAATACTTTTACACTATATTTTGCAGTTTAAATGTGATTGTAACAGGTGATGTGTATACTGTGTTTTAATATAATTTTATTTACATTGATTTTCTTTATATATTTTGTTTTAATGTGTGACTTGTGTTACTGGATTTTTAATACTGACTTTGTGTGACCCGTGTACATATATTTATTAATGTTTTGATGGTGTTAATGCCAGAGAACATGCATGTGTCTCTCTCTTTATCTCTCTCCATCTTGTCCTGTGTTTTTTGTCCAGGCTTACTAGCTGTGGCAACCCTTATTATCCTCAGCTGATTGGTTGATTGGCACTTGGATCAGCACAGCTGTTGTCACTCTACAATCAAGCCTCACCATATTTAGCCACAGACTCTGCTTCCTATCTTTTGCCAGTCTGTTCCGCTGCTCATGTGGTACATATGCATGGCCAAACATCTCCTGCTACAATTAAGTATTTACCCTGCTTGACTTGTTTTCTCTTGTGTTCCAGATCCACATGTGCAAGTTGTCCTGCATCGACTCTCCTCCCTTGCTTCCCCACTCAGCCTCTGCTGCTCGCCAGTCTAAGACTACTTCTGTGGATTCTCCTCCATCTCCCAGCTCTGACCAGCCACTTGCACCAAGCCTTCTCCTCTCTGGTGCCAGTGAGTTCGCCCATGTCCTGTTCCTACTAGTTTACTACAGTTTACTACTCCTGTCTCGCTAGGTGCCTGATATTCTGCCTGAGCTAAATGACTCTGACTCTGGGTCCTATTGACACTCATTCATTCTTTGCTCGAGCTGTCAATAGTTATATCCCTCGTCAGACTCTCTGCCCTCTTGTGTTATCAGCTTGGCTGCCAATAAGCTCCCAGGAACTCCCATCCTGGACTCTGTGGATCTGCCTGCCTTCGTGAGGAGTGTCTGCCAACTGTTCCTGCCAAAGATCCCTAGCTACACCATTCCACTGCCTGCTGCCTCCTCTATAGATAGTTGCCAGCTTCTTCTCTTTGTAACAGTTACACCTGACATCATTTTGTACAATAAAAGACTTGAATGTTACTTAGTGTCTGAGTCCAGAATCCACATTATTGAAAGACGGATTAGTCTTAACAGAACAGACTGGCCACAATGGACTCAGCAGGCTCAGATCCAGGCCAGCCGTCCTTTCAAACCATTCTGCCACACCTGTCAGCTCGAGAAACCAATGACCTCATGATACGCCATGTTTTTTGACTTCATGGCATTCCACTAGACACTGTGTCTTATTGAGGGCCTCAATTCATCTCTTGGGTTTGGAGAGCATTTTGTACAGCTCTTGGTGCTACTGTCAGTCTGTCCTCCAGTTTCTATCCTGAGATTAACAGAAAAGCTGAAAGACTCAACCAAGAACTAGAGGTTGCGCTACGATGTTATGGCCACCAACCCAACAACATGGAGTAACCATCTTCCCTGGGTCGAATACACCCACAGCTCCCTCACTAGTTCTGCCACTGGACTATTTCTGGTCAAAGCCTCTTTGAGATACCAACCCCCATTGTTTCCCACCAATGAGATAGAAATCGCTGTGCCTTCTGTACAGCTACACCTTCATTGTTGCCACAAGATGTGGAAGGAGACACATGCAGCCCTTCTTTGCACTTCAGACCAAAACCGTTGCCTTGCAGACACCCACAGAAGCTCAGCACCAACTTTCCTCCAGCTTTCTTCCAGACACATTCCCTTAAAGACTGACTAGAGGGAAATTGGCTCCATACTTCTTGGGATAGTTTGCCATTGAGAAAGTCATTAACCCTCCATGCAGGTTCATCCTACCTTCTATACCTCTCAGGTTAAACCTGTCTCTACCAGATCATTAATTAGTTATTTGTATGTCAGGGCATCACTGAAAATGAACAGTTGCTCTCAGCTGGTTTTTCGCTGGTTAATAAAAGGTTGATGATGATGGTCATGAAGGAGAAACAGCTTACAAAACTGATGCAGTGCATGTTTCATAAATTATTTTTAACATGAAAGAATAAAATCTAGACAATGTTGGACAGATTTGATGAATGACACTCTACCTTGATTTGTCTAAAGCTTTGTTCCAGCTATTGCTGCTGATTCTGAAGAAGTTAATTATTAAAAGCTGCTGTATTTGTCTTGCAATTGACAGCAGTGGCACTTAACACTTCACACAAAGTGTGGTTGGACAGCTATTGTACTTTTCAATAATTATGCTAAAACCATAATTGGCAAATCACAGAAAGTGGTTTAATTTGTATTAATATACATTCAATTCAATCTAAAGTGTCATAAAGCTCTAAGGTAAAATGATGCAGTCTGCAAGAAAAGGGGGGGATAGAGAGAAAAGATAAGTGTAGTGAACTGTCTCATGTGGTATTGATTAGGGTGAATTCAGAATAAAGCCTGAAGTAACCAAATAAAAAAACTTCATTTATTGTCCAGACCTCCTGATTCTGTTTTTGGATCCTGCTTACCTCTCTCCTGGCACTCAAAGTCAAATAAAAATGAAAGGTCAATGTTGTAAAAATTGATGAGAGCCACCATATCAGCTGACAAAAACACCACAGGGCACACACAGAGTGAAAAGACTAAACCATGCACACACAGCAGTACCGAAATGTCATGATGGATCGCAGTTACTAGTTCTCTCTTAATAGAAGCTATCTTGGCATAACCTCTTGAACAAACACTGAGTTTCCAGATTATCAGGTGTACAGCATCTAGCTGCCCCAATGCAATCTAATCCAAGAGCCCTGCAATAAATCCTACCTGGGTGAAAGTGACAGTCTTCTGTCTTTGTTGAAACTATCTACAGTGTTGTTTCATGAATGCCATCAGTATTTTGTTACAGGGCAAACTAAAGGAACTATACTTGTTCACATGAACAGGACCTTTTGGTACTGATGGCTTCTTTTAGTCCATTTAAAACATGTAAAACAGACCAGGATTAAAGTGAACACAGGGGCTTTTGGTTACATGCGGGTTCTACCATATTTCCTTCAGTACATACTGATAAAGAATAACATACTTTATGTATTATCTAAATGCCTCCTGAAATTCAAGGCATTGCGGCCGGTAGCTGTGCCTACTGCATCGGACTCCTTGTTGGTCTGTGGTACCTCTGTCCTGGTCACTACCCTTCCCACCTTCTTCCAAAACACATCAGCAAATACAGCAAAAGAAATCAGACAACCAGTGCATTTTTAGAAATGGGGAGACCAAAGAAGCTTCTACAAGCATATAACAAACAACAGTAAAGTGCTGCTCAATGGCAACTGACAGCCACTGTAGCTTTTAACATAGAACTGTGATGTTTGGCTGCTAGATGACAGTTGAATGGCAGAGCTCTGTTTCAGATCTTCACTCCAGCATATGAATGCACCACAAAAAAAGAAATAGCTGAACACAGTGCTTTAAACTGCCCTGAGTACATTATGAGTTGATTTTCACCTGAAATGAAATGAAATCAATGGAAACTTGTAAGAAAGGAAAAGTGCTTTTGAAAAATGTGTCACTGGCATATTTAAATAGTTGTAATATGCGGTGGAAACTGGTAATAGCTCATAGACAGTGACAGGAAGAGATACTCAGATCAAGTTCAACTCAGATGTACCCACAGACAGTGAAACGTTCTGTGGTCAGACGAGTCCATGTTTCAGTTTTTTATCAGGAAACGTCGGGTTCCGAAGATGAGAAAAACCATCAAGATTGTTATTAACAAAAACCAGCATCTGTGGTGTGGGGGTGCATCAGTGCCAACAACATGGGTGACTTACACATGTGTGAAGGTACAACAGACACAGAGCCATGTGTTGAGATTTTAGAGAGACACCAAGGCCACATCTTTTCCAGGAATGACCATGGCTATTTCAGC
>NW_018128130.1:1634218-1636996 GCF_001952655.1 Monopterus albus
AATGGACCAATATTCCAACAGCAAAACTGCAACAATTAGTATCCTCAGCTCCAAAATGATTAAAAAGTGTAGTTACCAGGATCAATGATGGAACTCAGTGGTAAACAGGCCTCTGTTTGAGTTACATCAAATTCTAAACTCATTTCTTTTTACAAAATGCAATGAAGCTGCCCAGTGAAAACAATGAAAACCTTGTCTTTGTACTTTTGGAAAATGTCCCAACTTTTCTGGAAATGGAGTTTGTATTTTATAAGCTCATCATTTTAATGCAAATTCTAAATGCTATCAAATATTACAGAAAGATGTTTATTTCCCTTTGAAATGTACTGGAGTAGAAGTATAAAGCTGTATAATATTAAAATACTCAAGTAAAGTAAAAATTATGTTCCAGAACAGCACTGAAAAGCCAGTACACAAACTATCCAGCGGTGTCTGCCAAGTCCTTGGTACTGCTTGCAGTTATTCATTTCTTATTACACTCTATAGAGCAGAAGATATTCATATTTTTATTACTCAGAAGTGAGTTAACCCCAATTCCTGGGATTTTCTGTAGTTGAATGAGTTCCAGTGAAGTAAGATCTTTTAAAACTACACATTCAATGTAGCATCTTTAAAAGTTATCAGAGCAGCATCAGCAGTGAGCCTTGACATTAGAATGTGATAATCTAATTGACCTTAAACTGTACTTGATCCCTCAGCAGGATCCACTGAGTTGTAAATATGTTTTGTCAAACAGAATAGAAGAAGCAGACAGAAACACAAACAGAGAGAGTGAGGGGAGAGCAGTTGCTGAATGGCTTCATTGTGCACTGCTGATGGGCTCCACTCTACATGTACGACCTATTAAAGAGCATTCAGCTGTTCTGCTGAAGTCTAAATCCACCAGCCTCAGTGTACTGTTAAAAGCTTTCCTTTATTGTGTCTTTCTCCACTTCAAGTCCAAAGTCCTTGGAGATAAGGGCTGCAGTCATTCAGACAGGATGGAGGGAGGAGGTGTCGGTGAAAGTGTGAGGGGTGGGGGCTCATTCTGAACTGCCAGTGCCAGCAGCTGGACTAAACAAATCCGAGAGCTACCGGTACACTGACTTTAAGCCAGTAACACACACGGGATTGTACAGGTGACCATTAATCATCTATGAGATGAATAAAAACACACATCCACACCATTCAGTGGAATCAACAGGAGAATGTGGCAGCATCTGTCAAAAAAGTTCAACCTAGCTCAACCTCTGCTGTAAGCAATGTGATATAGTGCGTAAGCACACATTCCTGGTAGATTACTTCGAAACAAGAACACTGTATTTCTACTTGGAGTCTGTCACAACCCAACATGAAAATAACTTTCTAGAGATGCATAATGCTGTCTCATAGTTTTATAAAACAGTATAGTTCAGCTTTACTTCTTCTCTTTCTATATTTCTATATAGTGGCTTATTGTAGTTAAATTCTATCCATCTATCTATAAACCTTCAAATTCATACACCTATTACTGTAACTGGAGTTCCAAAAATTAAGGGCAATATGAAAAACATTTCCATCCATTCCCACCGATAACCTAATGGTTAGGTCACATCACCACGGTTTCCATTGTTAGGTATTTTTAGTCAGATAGATATTGGATAGATACTTTATGTATTAGAAATGTTTAGTGGAGATAGGATGTCTAGTTAGACTGTTAAATGCTTAGGCATGCTTATGAGTTTCTACAGGTATGTTCTTATGTTTAATATCACAACATGTACTAGAGGTCATGTGAGAATGTTTTTAGCTACACACCACTTAATCAACAGACACATTCACACATTGATTTGCTTCATGTTTTGACTACTGCTATGACCAGCTGCAAAGCTGGTAACAGAGACGTCTCGGTTGACGTTTCTGTGTAGTATGGGGCTAGCCCAACCGAGGTGATATAATGTATAGGCCTGGTGGGTTCAGGGTCTTTCATCTTACATCTGCCTGCGTGCAGTTTGGAGGTGCAAGATACCTGAGCGTGTAATGTTAATTTTACCTGTGATCCTTTGAATAAATCAGCACTGTTTTGAAGTTACTTGGACTGTCTCGTCTCTCAGAGTTAGCAATGGTAACAAGAGCCATAGTCCTACAACATGGTGCCGTTTGACCCGTGAGCCAGCTGAACTCTTTAGATGACCGGTCCATTTTCCCGAGCAATGGTCCCGGACCAACAGCGGTAATCCTGTGCCAGGCTGAGCTTGAAATCCGATATGCGGTCCTGATCTGACTGGTTTCCCTGATGAGAGTGTGACCCCCTGGTTTCAGGCGCAGTTGTGAACAGTCCCACACATCAACGGGACAGAAACTATAGGTAAGCGGAACCTTTTGGTTTATACATAAACTCTGCACACTGAATTAATTCTAAATTAAAGCTGATGTGTGAGCTGCCCACTCTCGACGTTCTAAATTGGATCCAAAATAGTAAGGTTAATGAAACACACTTTTTTTTCTGTTTTTGAATGCTGTGCTGGTTTGTTCATTGTCACATGTACAGTTAACAAAATCACATAGTCTCATTTGAGGGGGAGTAAATGAGTGTCATTGATCACAGAATTTGATACTAATAAGGGACGTAAAATCCACGTTTTATAAGTGGATTTCTGCTATGTAGTAGCAGTTGTCTCCTCAATTTTCCCATTTCCTTTTTAATTTCCCTCCGGCTGGAGCAGAAGCAGAGACTCATCTCAACCAAACAAATGACTCTCTGACACATTACACACATGTGATAACGGGCACAGGGAAAGTTTTGCTGTTCTCAATGTG
>NW_018128130.1:1646671-1647161 GCF_001952655.1 Monopterus albus
TTCTGTGTATTAGTTACCCCCTAATGTTATGATTGACCAATGAAAGCTTGCTACACATGATGTTTATGCATTTCCACAATTCTGTCTGCTCAAACGCTCTTAGTTGCGTTGAATCAGCTTACACATATGGCATACATATAGATGTCACTGCAATAAAAAACCTGCGTACATGCTGTTAACCCTTTTGTGTTTTTAGTTCATTTTTCCTTAAAGTACTCAGCTCTGTAGTTGACCCTTGAGGGAGTGGCTTTGAGGGGGGCCTCTCACCTCTTGAAACGCTAGGTGGCTGCATCTGGGGACAAAGGGATGTTGATTTAGGTCGACACGATTTTGGTCATGTCGAAAGGGGGAATTGTTAGGTATTTTTAGTCAGATAGATATTGGATAGATACTTTATGTATTAGAAATGTTTAGTGGAGATAGGATGTCTAGTTAGACTGTTAAATGCTTAGGCCTGCTTATGAGTTTCTGCAGGGTATTTCTGGTCAAG
>NW_018128130.1:1647962-1655036 GCF_001952655.1 Monopterus albus
TGCGTAGTGCTTTCCCATCCAAAATATATCTAACCCTTGCCAATATCGATATATTTTTTGCTATTTTGTGCTGAACATATCTGATGTGAGATTTCCAGGAGAATTTGTCATCAACTATGACACCTAGAAATTTAATTTCATGTACTCGTTTGATATTAGCTCCCCCAATTTGCAATTGAAGTTCATTGTCTGGTCTGCGATTCCCAAATACCATAAATTTAGTTTTATCCAAATTCAGAGATAGTATATTACTATCACACCATTTCTTTATCTTCTCAAGTTCCTGTGTAACCCGTCCAGAGAGTTGCTGTAGGTTTTCACCCGATGCCCATATGGTAGTGTCATCAGCAAATAAAACCACTTTCACTAAATCAGAAACCTTGCATATATCATTAATGTATAGTATAAATAATTTAGGTCCCAAAACAGAACCCTGAGGCACTCCACATACAATGTCCAGCTCACTCGATTGGTATTCACCCAACTTCACAAATTGACGCCTCTGTGTCAAATAACTTCTAATCCATTTCAGAACCATTCCTCTGATCCCATATTTTTCTAACTTATCCATTAATAACTCATGATTGATTGTGTCAAATGCTTTTTTTAGGTCAATAAATATTCCCATCGTGTATTTCTTCTCATCCATAGCACTTGTTATGTCCTCCATCAGGTCGGTAATGGCCAAAGATGCCAATCGGTTCGACCTAAAACCATATTGGCAATCAGAGAGGATTTTATGTCTATCAATAAATGTGTCTAATCTGTTATTAAAGAGTTTTTCCAAGATTTTTGAAAATTGTGACAACAGAGAAACCGGTCTATAATTTGTGAAGTTGTGCTTATCACCAGATTTATACAGTGGAATAACCTGTGCAGAATTCTGGCCTACCTAGACGGGCATATGACCAGAAGGAAAGGTTCACTTTATGCATGGCTTGAGATAAAAAAAAAACTGCCACTCAGTCACAGGATAAATAAAAACATAACTAACCTACATAAGAAAACACTTTAAACTCTAATAACAAATCTGAGTGAAATGCCAGCAAACCATAATTATAGAGAGCAAAGCTTGTTGGAACTTGGAGCAGCTGCAGTAAGTTGTAGAATGAGATATGATGTAAGAAGGGAGATGAGCCCTAGCTGAAGCCCACCCTGCCTCCGTAGCCCCGCAATACTTTTCCTCAGACACAGAGTAGCCATCCTCATCGCTCTGAGGAGACTGAGAGATACTATATGGGCTATTTGTCGACAGGGTTATTCACTTACTGGTGTCCCAGACAGCTGGCAGGAAGAAAGACTGGCTGTTAGCTGCCATCCGCAGCACACAAATGAGAAGCAACCTTCAGAGCTTTGACAGATTATTGCAGGGAGATGAAACACTGTGCTCACCAATCATTTCAGTCTTTTCATTAATCCACACCTCTGATATCCAGTGTCCTAATGATAATAGTGATAAACAGCCACCTCCATAGTCACTGCAGGGGTTTTGCTGTCATTATGCATGAAGTGCCATTATATATGTGTGCAAAATATTTATTGCTGTGTGTAACAATGTAAGTTAGTTTTCCAAACACTGATGATTCAGCCTCTTCTCTAAATCACCACAAGACTTTAGTACTAAATCAGTTTTTGAAGTCAAATTATAACTGAATGACATGAGTCTTGTTTCACAGAAAGAAATGAAGGTCTCAAAGTCTCAAATACAACCCCAAGTCAAAAAAAGGTTGGGACAATATGTAAAATCTAAATTAAAACTGAAAATAGTGATGTGTAAATCATCTGTGTCCTGTGTTACATTGAAAACAACACAGCAGCACATTATTTGATGCGACACCTCATCAGTTTTATTCTTGACTGTGAGGTTTGCATTGTCTTGTTGAAATATGCATGGGCGTCCCTCAAGATGTCGTCTTGAAGGCAGCAGATGTTGCTTGCTCCAAAGTCTCTGTGTATTTATCAGCATGAATGGAGCCGTCACAGAAGTGTAAGTGACCTTTGCCAAGGGCACTGACACGACCCCAGACCATGACAGACCCCGGCTTTTGGACTTGTTGCTGGTAACAGTCTGGATGGTGATAGTCCATCCCAGATGTCTCTGAGCCCAGAGCAGTTGACTTCTGGACACTGTTGACATAGAGCTTCCTTTTGGCACAGTACAGTTTTAAGCAGCATTTATGGATGTAACTACGTATTGTAGTGCCTGACACAGGTGAGCCAACGTCATCCTGAGTCCAGGTGGTTATATGACTTATAGAAGAGTGATGATTCTTGATGCAGTGACATCTGAGGAATCAGAGAGCTCGGTCATCCAGCTTAGTCTGGCGCCCTTTACACACTGAAATCCCTCCAGATTCTTTGAATCTTTAAATGACATTCAGCACTGTAGAGGGTGACAGATCCAAATCCTTGTCGTTTTTTGAGGAACATTGTTTTTAAATATTTCTATAATTTTCTTTACACATATGTTGGCAAACTGGCGGTCCTCGGTCCCTCTTTGCTCCTAAAGGGCTCAGCTTTTCCTGGATGTCACTTTTGTACCAAATCATGATGCAGTCACCTGGTGCACATGGACTCATCATTTAATTGTTCATTTAAAGGTTCGAATCTCAGTTCCTGCAATCCACATGTCGAAGTGTCCTTGGGCAAGACACTGAACGCCCCAAGTTGCTCGTGATGGTGGCGCGTATGCACACAGCAGCCCAGGGGCCCCTCAGCTCCAAACAAAATTTTGTTATATGCGTCACAATGTTACAATGGCAATAAAATAAAGCTTAGCTTTGCCACTGGGCACTGAGCAGCTGCACTGGAGCAGTGTGGTTCTGGAGCCTTGCTAAAGGGCAAACCAGTATCACGCTGACAAAAAACCAATGAACGGTGCTTTTGCATTTGTGCCACCCAGATTTAATCCTGCTGTTTCCAGTCAGCTCTCTTTTCTAACCTTTAAGGCTCCACTCCCCAGACACAAAGCATTACTGAATGCAAGAAGATGCTGATTAGTGCAACAGGTCAAGCAGATAAATCAGCAGCTAAATTGTTAAGAAGGTATTTGTGCCTGATGAAGAATAATATTTTACCAATGCATAGCTACAATGTGGGATTCTGCATATGCATGCAGACAGTTGATTAAGATTTGCTATTATAACTGTAACTAGGTCATGTCCTATTTTGCACATTTTTTTTCATTTGTTGATTGAATTATTATCAAGTCACAGAGACAAATTCAATGGTGACAAACTGCTTCAGAAAGTACAAAAAATTAAACGGTTTAAATAAAGAAAAAACAAACCAGAAGGTCCCATGACACTGTCAGTAGGAAATGGTCATAATCAAAGTGCAGGAAAGTAAATAAGAACATGTTGTAGTGAGAAAAGTTTGGGAGAACAAACAAAAGTGTGTGTGTTTTTTTTGTACATGAGTCAATTTCCTGCTTTTCTCAAGGATGGAAAGAGATGGCCTGGGTGAATAATTTATGTCCTTCTAAAAGCCATCTCTCAGGCAATTACTGCTAAAGCAGCCCAGTTTTCTCAAGGGCCAGCACGCTGTTGACTCAAAATCTCAGCAGTCCTAAACTTTTGTGAAACACTGCACAGCAAGACCAGCAACAGTGTATGGAAACAGGGGTGGGGAAGTAGAGAGGCCTGGAACGCCCACCTTCCTATCACATACAGTACACATGTTGGAGCTAAAATCATGAAACAGTTCTAGTCATAACTCAGGAGCATGCAATGATTTGAATATGCTGCAGGGGTTGTGATATACAGAGATTATGAGAGGAATGCAAAGAGTGGGTCTGTTTGTGTGGAGCACGTGGGAGAGGTTTTGGAATTGTAGCAAAATAAACTTTCTCTGATATTAAACAGATTTTATTTCTAGTAATATAATTTATATCTGAGACTAAAATCAATATTTAAACCAAGATTTTCCTGATAAAGATGTATGATTTTCACTAACTAACAAGCTAATTGTGGCCCATTGTCTTTATAAACATGTTGTAATGACCCATACAATAATAACTCAGCTCCTGAAGAAGTGGATGAAGAAGGATGCTAAGACTTCAGTCACTTGTTTCTCTGAATATATTAAAGACTATGCTGAAAGAGTCACTGCTGACTATTTGTAATTGTTAGGGTCTTTGCTGTTGATTTAGCTTTGGTGTATTCTGTGGTCATACTGTACTTTATTATAATTCTATCTGTGATTTTGTTCTATATGAACCAAATAGTAATTTAAATCTCTGTGTTATATTTGTTTTATGTTTTGGTTTGTTCTGACCAGGACACTCCTATAAAGAAATTTTATAACACTGAGGTTTTCCTGGTAAAACAAAGCTAAAATAAAACAAACATGCAGTCTCTTTCTACAATTATGCGACCTAACATCCACTCAGGTCTGAACCAAGTCCATGAAAATGAGCAAATACAGTTTGCTAACTTGATACAGAATATGGTTGAAACCATAAAAAGTAAGTGGACCTATAGCTCAAATGATTTCAAACTGTTGTATATAAGGTCAATAATGAGCTTCCACACACTCTAAACCTAGAGCATTGTAAAGGCATTTACAAATGAGCATTTTACACAGTGCTACCATTTTGCAACAGCAAATGTATTTTCAGTGACAAATTGTGGCACCTGAGTAACATATATAATCAACGAAATGGAGAAACATTTATGATGAACTTGTAACATAGTGAAGGCAGTAGGTAGAGTAAAATTTTCATTGACAGTGTTTTTGTTTTGCTACAATATCTGCACAAACAACTAAAACATGATCTGAAACAACTCAGCACTGAGGAAAGACAGTTGTCTTAGTCCTGCATTGAAAATATCAAGAGTGACACAAGCTGCTGTAGCATGGTGCAAGACCAAAACCACAATCTTTTCCTAACCCTAAGCAAAGTGATATATGGGAGCAGCCCAAACCTAACCCTGTGCCACCGTCACCTGGGACAGGCTCTGGCCACGCTGCTTTCACCAAACAGAAAATTGAGTTAGTTTTTCATAGAGCTGACAAGCTGCTGTTAAAAGTGAAATGAAATAAATAAAAACGAAAGCCTTTGAGCTGATGCCATTATAGGCTGTTATTATTGTTAGAAAGGGTAAAATCAAAATGTTCCTCTGGCAGGAAAGCTGCTGATTACATTTTATGGTAGGCCTTTTAATTATAGCTCTCTATTTTTTATAACTGTGGTATAATTAGACAGCAACAATACAGCATATTATGGAAAATTACAAGTCAGTGAAGCAACCAATACTGCAAAGAGGGGGCAAAGAGTGTTTTTGTCTCTTTTTGCTATTATTGATTTTTAAAATCTCTGAATGATGATAGGCTTCCTGGCAGTAAAACCTATTTAAATGCCAACATTTTGTTACATTTCAGTGTGTGCAATGCACACCATCACCAAGACAGTCTCCCACATTTCACTACATTATATTTCACCATGCCACAGACAAACTGAAGCTTTTAGGGTGACACTTCCTGACACGACAGCTGCTCATTGATCACCTTCATAAACACTGCTGACACATTATGGCTCCAGGGTGCGTAGGCCGAGAGTCACATACCCTCATGCCCTCATTCCTAGAGACAAAGAAATGCCGGCAGATGGATCAATAAGACCTGACTCTGGAGAGCAGTGAAGTGGCTGCGTCTGGAGGATCACCATGGCTGAGTGACAGCTACCAACCAGAAAAGACTGGGTCATTTATTCTGGCAGTGCTGAAGTGGCACAGTAGAAAAATAACCATATGTTTAGGAACAAAATGAATGTGTTGCTCCTGGTGTTGACTGTACAATCATATAAAAACATGGACCCTGACATTTGCAGAAGTACTAAGGAAGTGGAGGTATACAACTCCTACAAAGTTCATTTGCTCATCCTGAGCTTGTTCACAGTTGATCAATGTAGCATACTGGTCCTCTCTATGAGCAGAGATAAGACACATTGGGACTGGACAGGCCTCTGCAGACCTGAATGCTTTAACTCATAAATAGTAATATATTAGTTTATGTACAACTGATAGGTGTGTAATTGTGAATATTTTAAAGAATGAATGAAACATGAGTTTGTATTGTGTTAAGTACATACAGTATATAAATGCATTTCCTTTTGAAAATGCATGTGGATGCTAATAAAAGCTGAAAGATTGTCCTGAAAATGCCTGAAATCAATTGCTAAAACAGCTGAAAGATGAGAAAAAAAGGCTGAAGTTCTTTGTTGAAATAGTTGAGAAGAAATGGCTGAAGTTCTTTGTTGAATAATCTGAAGGATGAGATGCAATAAAGTAAGAATGGCCTTGAAGCACTGAACATTTTGATACCTGAATGGCTTTGCCAACTGAAAGTATGCTGAACTTATTAAGATGTGAAAATAGTCCAATAGGACCCCACAAAGTAGGTAAAACAAGTAGGTGTGAATGTGTGTGTGTGTGTGTGTGTGTGAAGACTGTGTCATTGGCTCAGCACTTTGAGCTCCCATTGACTTGTATTGCAAAATATAAAGCTGAATCAATTAAAAAGTATAAATGTTATAAAAAAGTTGAGTACAAGCACAGATGTCCTTGAAGAGTTGAAGAGATGAAGACCTCAATGGCCTGTATAGCTGAAAGTATGCTGGACTAATAAGGTGCCAAAGAAAGGGTGGAAGATACCTGAATAATAACTAAAAAAATTGCATTTTCTGAAGAAAATGAACGTGTGGATGTGAGATTTGTAATGCATTGTTCTGAAAATGCCTGAAATCAATAGCCAAAACGGCAGAAGGATGAGAAGAAATGCCTGAATTTCTTCGTTGAAATAGTTGAGAAGAAATGGCTGAAGTTCTTTTTTGAATTATCTGAAGGATGAGATGCAATATATACAAGCAGGAAAGTCCTTGAAGAGCTGAACATTTTGATACCTGAATGGCTTTTGTAGCTGAAACTAGTGAATGAGTGAGTGTGTGCATGTGTGAGTGAGTGAGTGAGTGAGCGAGTGAGAGAATTCCCAATTACACCCTGTGGACTACTACAGTGTGGCTATTGAAATGAAACATTGTGAGGATTGCCCTGAAAATGTCTGAAATCAATTGTT
>NW_018128130.1:1660146-1662785 GCF_001952655.1 Monopterus albus
GTTTGTTGAACTAAACAGCAGTCCAATTTTGCATAGTGCATAGTTGCATTAAAATTTGTGTAGCACTGCTAGCTACCTAGGCTATGTTGTTTACAGTTTGTTTGGAAGTTCTATTGCTGTTTTTGCACCGTTTTGCATTGTTTTGCACAGCAATTTAAAATGTTTGAGTGTTACATAAAACTGTTATTGAATGTTACATAAAACTTGAATAATATTATTTGGTATTGTTTATTGTTAAAAATATTTTAGATTTTAGTTTTTCATTTCAGATACATCAAATTCAAGTAATTTATGTGTATATATACTGTATATACATACACAATTATAGAATAAGTGTTTTCAAAATTTGAAGTTTTTAGAAGAAGCCATTTTCAGTTTCGTTTCGGTTTTCGGCCAAGTGCATCCTAAATTTTCGGTTTCGGTTTCGGCCCAGAATTTTCATTTTGGTGCATCACTACCTGAAAGCATGCTGAGTGTAGAATTTTCCCATTTATTTGAATGGGGCAAAACTTTCAAAATAAAGCTAAATATTTCAAAAGTATGAAGATTAGAAAACCTCTGAATATAAGCATGAATTTTCTTGAAGAGCTGAACATTTTGATACCTGAAATAGCTGAAAGTATGCTGAAGTAGAATTTTCCCATTCATTTGAATGGGGCAAGATCTTCAAAATAAAGCTAAATATTTCAAAAGTACGAAGTTTAGAAAAGTTCTGAATAGAAGCATGAATGTCCAAGAGGGGCTGAACATTTTGATAGCTGAAAGTATGCTGAAGTAGAATTTTCCCATTCATTTGAATGGGGCAAGATCTTCAAAATAAAGCTAAATATTTCAAAAGTACGAAGTTTAGAAAAGTTCTGAATAGAAGCATGAATGTCCTAGAGGGGCTGAACATTTTGATAGCTGAAATTATGTTGAAGTAGAATTTTCCCATCCATTTGAATGGGGCAAGATTTTGAAAATAAAGCTAAATATTTCAAAAGTATGAAGTTTAGAAAAATTCTGAATAGAAGCATGAATGTCCTTGAAGAGCTGAACATGTTGATACCTGAAATATTTGTGTGGATGCTTTACAGCATCCACACAAATATACTGTTAAAGAAGAAGCCCGGTCACCTGTCTGAACGACTACAGGCCAGTGGCACTCACCCCAATCATTATGAAGTGTTTCGAGAGAGTGGTGCTGGCCCGCATTCAGGGCAGTATACCGGACCCCCTGGACGCCCTGCCGTATGCCTACTGGCCCAACAGGGCCACCTCAGACATCATTGTGGCTGGCCCCCCACCTTCCCCCTCTCGTCACCTGGAAAATGGAGACTCCTACATCAGGATACTCTTCTTTGACTACAGCTCTGCCTTCAACACAGTTGTCCCCCACAGACTCACCCACAAACTGTCCACACTGGGTCTGCACCCCACCCTCTGTGACTGGCTCCTGGACTTTCTGACTGGCAGGCCCCAGACTGTCAGGATTGGCAATAGAACTTCAGCCAGCATTGTTACAAACACTGGCAGCCCACAGGGATGTCCTCAGTCCCATTCTCTATACCCTGTTCACCCACGACTGTATTGCCTCCCACAACGACATCATCCTAAAGTTCGTGGACGACACCGCAGTGATAGGTTACATCACTGGGACGAAGCAGCCTACAGGAGGGAGGTGGCCGGTCTGGTGTCATGGTGCAAGGACAATAATCTCAGCCTCAACATAGACAAGACAAAGGAGATGATAGTGGACATGAGGAAGGAGAGGAGATCTCATCGGTCGCTGTTCATCCGGGGGCTCAAAGTGGAGAAGGTGAGCAGCTTCAAATACCTGGGTGTCCACATCAGTGAGGACCTCACTTGGACACTTAACACCACACAGCTGGTCAAGAAGGCCCAACAGCAGCTGTACTTCCTGAGGAGGCTGAGGAGGGATCCAACATCTACAGCTGCATCATTGAGACCAGTTGCATCACTGTCTGGTATGGCAGTACTACTGCTATGGACTGCAAGCGCCTGCAGAGAGTGGTAAAGGCTGTGGAGAAGATCACCAGGACTCCACTGCCCTCTCTGCAGAGCATTTACCACCACAGGGTGCGTAGGAAGGCTGCCTCCATCCTCAAAGATCCCACCCACCCCTAGCACGGACTGTTCACCTCCCTAACCTCTGGCCAGAGGTTCAGAAGTGTGAAGTGTAGGACCTCCAGACTGAAAAACTCTTTCTTTCCCTCTGCCATCAGACTCCTAAACAGCTGAGGAGTTTATTACCAGGAAATACGTCATGTACTGTTTACATTCTCAGTTTGCACATGCATAATTGCACATTGACTGTTGACTGCTGCACATGCTGCTCCAATGTATCATACATTCTCTATTATATTCTTATATATTTTTATTATATTGCTGCATTTGCTACAATCATTGAATTTTAGGGTGGCAACGCGGTTTAGGTATTAGGGTAAGGGTTAGGCAAGTAGTGGTTATGGTTAAGGTTAGGATAAGTCTACAGGAAATGAATGTAAGTCAATGTAAAGTTCCCAAAAGGAAAGAAAACACAGCTTGTGTGTGTTGGTGTGTGTGTCTGCAGTCTGTAAAGTTTTTTTGTTGATGTAAGCAGACAAGTTGTCATAAAATTCCTTCTCCCAGCTGCTGCG
>NW_018128130.1:1664096-1669874 GCF_001952655.1 Monopterus albus
CCCTGCAATTAGGGAACAAACCACTGCCTCCTTCTCTTTCTTTACAAGTCATTAACATGTTTAAGTGTCAACTGATGGCAGCACTGAAACGGCCAAAGCCATGTTTTTCTCAATGCTGATGAAAACAAAGCGACAGGGTCTCAGCACATTTCTGATGCAGAAAGATGTGGAGGATGAAAACAAGCTAAAGAAACAAATGTACCAGATAGAAATGAACAGGATGAAAAGAGGAGCTAAACAGGGACATGAGGCACTATTCAAACTCAGGTGAGCGTGGACTCTGAGTAATACCTGAGCTCTTCTCCCTCACCTGTGCTGTGGTGTCTGGTCTCTCTTCAGGCCTGGATGGTTGTTTGGAGGACTGTTTTTTTCTAGACAAGAGAAAGAGTGAGCAAACCAACGGATCATCAGATGAAACAGCTGCTTCCTGAATTTAATACGCATTACCAACTGTAATCACAGTGAAAGTGAACTGCTCACCTAATCAACAGGAAGGCAGAAAGGAACAGGAGAGCCAGAAAAACAGCTGTGATTGATCCAGCAACTGCTGCTTTCATTGAACCTGGGAAACAGTGATCAAACATAAACACTGACAATTAATCATGTAATTTATTCTATGGTGCCCGGGTCTTTTAGCAGCTGGTGATTGGACATAAAGCACAAACTTCAGACAGAAGAATCTAAACTAAGATCAAATCAAATTTTATTTGTATAGTGCCAAATCACAACAAAAGTCATCTCAGGACACTTTACAAAGTAAGGTCTAGACCTTACTGTTATCAATATTATTACATAGGGAAAACCCAACAAATCCCCCTTGAGCAAGCACTTGGCGACAGTGGGGAGGAAAAACTCCCTTTAACGGAAGAAACCTCCGACAGACCCCGGCTCTTGGTGGGCGGCCTTCTGCCTCGACCGGTTGGGGTGAGTGGATAGAGGAGAGAAAAGAAGAAAAGCAACAAGACACAACAATCAAACACTGATCAGGTCGATGTGGCTGGTGACTGCTCGTTAGAGACATAGTGCTCCAGGGCCAGGGCAACCTGCAGAAAGGTACAGGGAGAGAGAGAGAGGACACACTACGGGAGAGAGGAGACACAAAGTTAGTAATGTGTAATGGTGGCATATAGAAGCATAGGGAGAGAGAGGAGAGGAGAGGAGAGCAGGAGGGGAGGGGAAAGAAACTCAGAGCATCATGGGGCCCCCAGCAGCCTAGGCCTATAGCAGCATAACTAAGGGAAGGCTCAGGGTCACCTGATCCAGCCCTAACTATAAGCTTTATCAAAAAGGAACGTCTTAAGTCTAATCTTAAAGGTAGAGAGGGTGTTCGACTCCCGAACTGAGACTGGGAGTTGGTTGTATAGGAGAAGAGCTTAAGCTTATACATTATTATATTGCTGTATTTGCTGCTTAAAGTGCCTTAGATTTTGTGTTACTTATTTATCTACTTTATATTTCATTTGTATTTTGTGGCATTCATGTGGACAGCAAAGTAAGAATTTCATTGTACAGGGAAACACGTTTCCTAACTGTGCATATGACAAATAAACACTTTGACCTTTGGTAGTCGTGAACATTTGTGACTATTTTTACAACATTATTGAAGTTTCATTTGAAAGTTTATCATTTGTCTTCGGTTTTGGATTACAGTTTTTGTGTGTCTCGTATATTTATTGCTCATATACAGTCTCAAGAAAAAGTAATGGCACTGTTTGCAATTTCCTGGTTTTCTGCATAAATTGGTCATGAAATTTGCTCCTCAACAAAGATAATATGTCTAAGCTGATGAAACACAAACAGTCCTGGTCTTTCATGTCTTTACTGAGCACACCCAATAAACATACAAAGTGATGGCAGAAAATTTAATGGAAACAGTGTTTTAATAACTGGTTGAACCACCTTTGGCAGCAATAAAGGCAAGCAAGTGCTTAGCTGTGGATTAGACCTGCACAATGTTCAGGAGGAATTCTGGACCATTCTTCCTTCAGAGCTGCTTCAGCTAAGCCATATTCTTAGGATATCTGGTGTGAACATCTCTTGAGGTCATTCCACAGCACCTCTGTTGGGTTGAGGTCTGGGCTCTGACTGTGCCACTCCAAAAGAATCAGAATCAGAATCTGCTTTATTGGCCAGGTGTGTTGGAGACACGAGGAATTTGACTCTGGTACATCGGCTCTCAATGTGCAAACAGTAAACCAGCATAAGGCTGTGTAATATAACAAAAATAAGCAGTATTTACATGCAACAGGAAGTGCAAACAATGTAGAATAAGCAGTATGAACAGAGAGTAACAATGCAGATGTAGTGGACAGCAAAGGAATGTTCTTTGAGATGAGATAATTAGGGATAAAAATAGAGTACTTAAAACAGAGTACTAGAGACCTGTACGAGTCTGTATAATCTGTACGATGTACTGTATATATACACAGGTATTGCACTGAGGTTTATTGTCCAATCATATGGTCATTGGTTAAGTGTTCATCAGAGTGATGGCCTAGGGGAAGAAACTGTTCCTGTACCTGGTTTTCTTGGTGCACAGTGACCTGTAGCGCCGTCCAGAGGGGAGGAGTTCAAACAGATTATGTCCTGGGTGTGGGGGGTCAGCAGTGATCCTCTCCGCCCTCCTTTTGACCCGTGAGGTGTGCAGGTCCTCCATGGAGGGCAGGCTCACACAAATGAACTTTCCTGCAGTCCTGACTGTCCGCTGAAGTCTGTACTTGTCCTGCTTGGTTGCTGAGCCAAACCAGACAGTAATGGAGGTGCAGAGAACAGACTTGATGATTCCTCTGTAGAACTGTATCAGCAGCTCCTGGGGCAGGTCGAACTTCCTGAGCTGGCGCAGGAAGTACATCCTCTGCTGTGCCTTCTTAATGATGGTCCTGATATTGGACATCCACTTCAGGTCCTGGGAGATAGTGGAGCCCAGGAACTTGTAGGACTTTACTGCTGATACAGTGCTGCCAAGTATAACGAGGGGGGTAATGTGGGGGTCTCTTCCTGAAGTCCACTGTCATCTCCACTGTTTTGAGCATGTTCAGCTTCTGGTTGTTGTGGCTACATCACTGGACCAGCTGCTCAACCTCCCATCGGGTACAGTAAGCTGGATTTTGTCTCTGAAGCCTTCCTGTAGTAGATTTACTTCAATGTTTAGGGTCATTGTCCTCCTGCATCACCCAGGTTGTTCTGAGCTTCAGCTTGTCAACAGCCACTCTGACATTATTCTGTAGGATACCTTGGTAAACTTGGGAATTCATTTTCTCCTCTACAATGGCAAGTGGTCCAGGTCCAGAGGCAGCATAGCGGCTCCACATCACGATGCTCCCTCCATCGTACTTCACTGTTGGGACGATGCTATCATGTTGGTACGCGGTTCTGTTTTTACACCATACATAGTGCTGTGTGTTCTTCCCAAACAATTCTACCTTCGTTTCATCTGTCATTTTCCCAGTAGTGTTGTTTAGTGTCAAGGTGGTTTTTGGCAAATTTAAGGTGTGCTGCAATGTTGTCTTTGGAGAACAGTGGCTTCTTTTATGGTATCCATGGCAGGACACCATGCCTGTTCAATATTTTGCATATGACTCAGGAACAGAGATGTTAACCAACTCCAATGAATCCTTCAAGTCTTGAGCTGTTCCTCTAGGGTTCTTTTTGTACCTTTAGTGATCTTGACTGGGCACCCACTTCTATAGTGAGTAGCCACAATATCATATCATCTCCATTTATAGACAATATGTCTAACTGTGGACTGATGAATATCCAAAGTCTTTGAGATGATTCTGTAACCCTTCCCTAACTACATGCAAATCAACAACTCCTGATCATAGGATTTCTTTTTTTGTGAGGCCTGGCTCAGATCTTCTGTAACCCTTCCCTAACTACATGCAAATCAACAACTCCTGATCATAGGATTTCTTTTTTTGTGAGGCCTGGCTCAGATCAGCTGACACTGGGTATTTTTCTAAGTTAAGGTTGTTCTAAACCAATTCATTTTCATTGATTGGACTCCAAGTTTGCTAACAACTGACTCAAGTTGACGTTTAGTGACATCAGAAGCCTCGTGTTGCCATTACTTTTTCCACCATCACTGTGTATGTTTAATGGGTGTGTTCAATAAAGATATGAAATATCATGAATGTCTGTATTTTATCATCATATAAATATTGTGTTTGTTGATATTTTGGACTTTGGTGAAGATCAGATGACATTTCATGACCAATTTATGCAGAAAACCAGGAAACTGATATTCGCAACAGTATATTAATTCTGAAAATACATTCTTGTTGCCTGTTCCTACAGTACCTGCCCTCCTGTGTTGCTTTGACATAATGATAAAATGATATCTTTAGTTTTAATTCATGTTTATTTTATACAGAGGTACATGTATTGAATTGAAATGAATTAATTGTGAAGATGGCCATTAAAGGCTGAAAACCATTATAAAGCCTCATCCGGTTCTTTCAAACCAGGAACTCCGAGGGACGACTCAGACCACTTGAGTATATAAAAATATAACCGTGCTGGTTTATTCAAAGAGTCACAGGCAAGCATCAACACTCCAAGTCCAGAGATCTTCCATGCGGAAAAGTCAAGGTGCGTGACTGTTGTTTTCGTGGTGTGTATCTAAAACAATTGGACATAACCTTACACATTAAGACAAATATTAAGACTAGCATTACAGTTGACACTAACAGCAGTTTTCCTGTAACCTTGACGTGCCTGCAGTCTGCACCGCAGGCTGAATAGTTAACAGCCTAAGCTAGTCACCCTGTCTGCACTAAACATTCATAGACAACAAATCTCTGAATATCTATCTAACTAAAAAATAACCTAACACCATGTATACAATTATACAAAGCTCAAGTGAAAAATGCTTACAAAAACATCAAAAACTGCAATACAATGAACAGAAATGTTATGAAGTACAAACCAACCTCCCACTTATTCATGACCTCATTACTGTTCCTTCTTTAAAAGCTGTTAAAACCTGAGTTCAGAATGATCCACTCAGGTCTCTGGGTGAGGAGCTCCACATATTGAGAATCAGTGAATCTGTCCATCTGTCAAAAGGTGTTTTTTTAAAACGGCACTTTAAATAATTTCCTAGATGCATCCTTTGTTAGTGTGAGCCATCTGAGGTGCTTGGGTGTTTAGATGTTCACTGATAAGTACAATTAACACATTTAATGAGATGATCTAAACAACCAAACAAACAACCAAACTAGTACTGGTGAAACCTCGTGACTGTTTTAGTATAAAATTTGCACAATCATGAAGCACTCCAGTATAAAACAATAAACTGTCTCTGATAAGTCTAAACCTCTGAAACAGTATTATGAGATTCACCAGCTTAGTGAGGATTATCTCTAAGATAATGTAATGTTTTTAATGAATGTGAAGAAAACTTTGTCAGATGAAGTGCACGGGTATACCTGTATATCAAGCTCAATTCATTATTAATTTCGAGTTCATTTCAGTCTCAAAAGCAAGTTTTGTATGTGGAGTAAAATTTTGAAAACCTGATAGACAGTTTAAAAATCACAAAATACAAATCCAGGTTTAAAGAAGTCAAATTCTATACCTGCCAGTACAAATATCTGCCCATACCCAGCAGTATCACCGAGGCACTTGGCATTTCTCTGCATCAGCCATCAGTATACTAATGCATCTGTAGACAGACAGGCTGGCTGAGAGCAGCGCGGCCCCTCAGCTCTGTCTTATGATAAATATCCCCCTTCTTGTATGACACATACTCAAAGAATGCCAGCCCTCCCATCCATT
>NW_018128130.1:1669910-1672485 GCF_001952655.1 Monopterus albus
TGTCTTAGATCATGAACCCCCACCCCTCACTCCCCTGCATTCGGCAGGCGTGTTGGGACTCATCCTTGCTGGTGACTTCACACACACTTGTGAAGCAGCACTGGAGGTCCACACATGGAACTGTCATACCTCTGGTGACTGCCTCTGTTATCTTATTCATCTTCTTAAGGCTCCGTCATCAGCATCTATAATGGCAACACTTCAAACCTGATCATAGACAGTTTGCAATACCCCAGGTTCCCTTCAGTGCCAGTATTTTTGTATGGAAGTGTAAAATTTGAGTCTTATAGACTCTAGTTACTTTATAAGTTTTAGTTACTTCTCATACCTTTAGTTCCCTTTAGTTACTTTTCAGTTCTTCATTGTCTTTTAGTTACTTTTCATACCTTTACTTTCCTTGCTTATACATGTTAAAACTGTGTTGATGATTGTCCATAACTATTGAGCTTTGGTTACTTTAATAAATTTATTTTCCTTGCATATATATCTTCCAATGGTATTGATGAGAGTGTGGTGGCAATTTTTATGATAGTACCCTTTTAGTGGTTATTTACCTTGTAATCCATTACTAGATGTATATCACATGATCATAAACCTTTGCATGCCCTTGTGAGAGAGAAAAACCAGATGTGACCTGAGAGCTGGTATCCCATAGTAAATAACCTCCTGTTTAACTTATCTGGTTGAGCATCTGTTTTCTGTTATAGTATGCTGGGTATAAGAAGGGCAGTCACATTCTGTTCATTGAGCTTCCCTGTAACAGACTGGTTTAGACACTGTTCAGAAAACCCTCCTTCCTGCAGGAATAAATATGTAATAACTTTCAGAATTGATGTTAAGTATTTATTTTACACTCACTGAGCTTCAAAAAATAATTTTTCCACAACAAGAGTCAAGTGATACTGAAGTAGAAATTGACTACTTTAACTTCTGTGTAGACATAGTGTTTGTATTCATGAGATCCTACTTTGTCCTGTAATAGGATTGCACAGATAGGGGGTCTACAGTGCAGATGACCCATTGTTCAGTTGCCGCCTGGAAAATCACAACACACACACACACACACCTGGTTTTGATTACATTTCCGCAGGCAGGAGTTAACCTACTCATGCCAAATGACCAATAGGATTACGAAGTGTTGAGTATAGTACCTCTGTACAGGGTGGAGCAGCCCAAGAAGATAAATGTATTGTTAAAATATAGTTCATGGTTCAGAAGTCGGATCCCCTGCGGGAGCTCTGTCTCTCTGAATCCAGCGCTGTAAAGATTTTCCTGTGATCAGACTTTCAGTAAACTTTCTGTTGATTTTAAACAGTCCTCTCCTGTCTTCACTTCTCGTGCTTCCAACAAAAGAATTGGGTTAATTTCTAACAGAAGGTATGGTGTCATATGTTCAGATGTGGGCAACTTAAACACCTGGGTAATGAATCAGCTTGACATTTAGGAATGTGTGCTTGTTCACTTTCTGCTGGAGAGTTAACATGAAAAGGGTCAATATGGTAAATATAAGGCTGTAGCCAGAGCCAGTTAGCCTAGCTTAGCATAAGGTCTGGATCCAGGACAGAGCTGCAGTAGGCTGGCTCTGTCCAAAGGTCACAGAATCCGCTTATCAGCACCACAACAGCCAATAAAAATCTTACATCTGGTTTGCTTAATTTGTACAAAAATCACTGTGTATATGTGCCTGGCAGGTGCTCAGAGCACAGACATAGCCATGACAATTTCATACCAGTCGAGTTGTTGTGATCAGAGGATTCTCTTCTAGAGTAACAATAAATATGTCCACAGCTTTTGCCTCGAGGTCAATTTGGACAAATCCATGTCTGTACAAAATAAGCTACATTTTGCTGTTCCGCTTCTCTGGAGTCACCTAGGTGCATGGGCAATAGGTGCTTATTGGTATTTGGTTTAAAAAAGAATATATATATCCTATTTATGCATACAGAAAAAATGGTTTCCATGAGAGTGAACTGAGAGAACACTAAAAATGACAAGGGTACAGCAGCTCTTTGAAAGAATTTGAGGTTCATTATGGATCAGATAGGCTTTACAAAACCCTGAACAATCCCTTTAAGGATTTTCTTTAGCGCTTCTGAATCAGTGTAGTCCCTTGATGATCAGTAGACTCAGTAACAATGTAGTAAGGAGCATGTAACTGGCCTCTAAAGGCTGCACATCACTGACTGACTGACTTCACAGAAAAAGAGGATTCCTTCAGGCTGCTACAATAAAAGAAACCTTAAATATAATATTTACATCTCTGATTTATGAACAGTTATAAATGGCTTTCTACTGCTAACTCTTAAATCATGCATTTTTAATATTATGTGAAAAAAACTTTAATTAATTCTGCAAGTATAAGTAAAAGGCAGAGATAAAAAGCAAAACTCCATTTAAAATGTTGCCGTGTCATTCTACAAAGAGTGGGACATGTGAGGGATTAATTTCCACACAGATCCCAGTTATGGATGACACCCTAAATAACTTAGGCAGCAAAATATAATGGCAATAAATTGCATCAATTTTCAACTCTGTATCTGAAGCTTGTAGTGGAGGGGAGGGACTCTGTATTCCT
>NW_018128130.1:1672539-1673750 GCF_001952655.1 Monopterus albus
GATTTCAGTTTGATTTCCATCCAGCTGTGTTAAAGGTTTCACATAGAATTCAGACATCAGAATGTATTTTGAGTTGCCATGCATTTCTCTTATGCTTTGTGTTTCTCTGAAAACATGACACCTTCCTGAGCTCCTTGTTGAGTATGCATCAGAAAGACAAGAGCACACAGAGCTTCAATGCTAATCAATTAATACATATGACCTCACTGACTAACCTGGCAAACAAGCTCTAATGTGGGTCACAAACTACACAAAAGCAGGATTAGCTCTATTAGCGGAGGAATCTCAGAGGCAATTAACCTGCTGTGAGCTAAGCCCTTTCTCAGATTCCAGCATGCAGCACCAACAGGCAAAGCGGGAGGAGGACGGGGAGGCCAGGTAACAGAGGAACAGAGGGGGGGGGGTATACTGTTGGAAAGCTCTCAGTGCCAGGGTCAAAAGCAACATGTGATTTGGTATAGAAAGCAGTGATGAGGTGATAACCTATTCCAACAGCTAACACTGGCTCACAACCTAGTGGGAGAGGAAAGTTTACTTTTCCTGAGCCCGGCCTCTTGGTTTTTTCCATTTCTACTGCCCCACGCATTCATTCCCCTGCCTTCTCTTTTTTCTTTAAAACACTACCACTAAGAGCACGTCCACACTACACAGCGCCTATACTGGACACCACAAAAATAAACAGCTCAAAAAAAAATTTAGGAGGACCTAATAATCACAGTATAACACCAAGTCAGGGATGTCAATCTGTCCATTTGGGAAGCACAAGTGATTGTGAATATGTTTCACCTGCTTAGGTGCAAATGAAAGTGACAAAAGGTGCAATGGAGAGGCAAAAGTAAGATGACCCCCAAAGGGAATGAGTGTGCATGTAGTGGCCACAGACAAATGCTCTCTCCTGATGCTTCCTGACTGATTCTTCTCAGGTTTTACATTTTGCTAGTGTCTTTGTCACTACTGGTACCTGCAGCCCAATCAGGTTGCACTGGTGTAAGATTTGAGTCTTATAGACTCTAGTTACTTTATCAGTTTTAGTTACCTCTCATGCCTTTAGTTCCCTTTAGTTACCTTTCATAACTTTATCTTACCTGATTACAGCTGTATTGATTATTGTGCATTACTGAGCCCTGGTTATTTTCTAACACAGTCATTCTCCTTGCTTATATGTCTTACAATTTGAATGAGGTGATACGTCAGCTTATTGTCTCACACAC
>NW_018128130.1:1682143-1684364 GCF_001952655.1 Monopterus albus
ACACACACACACACACACACACACACACACACACCTAGTGTAGATCACCTTCCAGCAAGGAGGTGTGAGCTCCTGCTCACACCAAATGACCAATAGGATTACAATGCATGAATTGTTGTACCTTTGTTTAGGGCGGAGCAGCCCAAGAAAATAAAATGTATTGTAAGACCTTAATTCGAGGTCAGTGGATGGAACTCCTGCGGGAGCGCTGTCTCTCTGATCCCAGCACTGTAAGGCCTACCTGTGATCAAACATGCAGTAAACTTTCCGCTGATTTTAAACAGTCCTCTCCTGTCGTCACTTCTCGTGCTTCCAACAAAAGAATTGGGTTAATTTCTGACAAAGAGGTTAGATTCTAACACTGGTAGTCCAGTTACTTCAAGATGGCACATCCATACATGCAGTCACAAGAAGGTTTGCTGTGTCTCAAGAGGATGGAGGAGATATCAGGAGACCTGCCATTACACCAGGAGAACTGGACAGGGCCGTAGCAGGTCAACAATGCAAGAGCAGGACTGGTATCTGGTCCTGCTCTTGTGCAAGGATGAACAGGAGGAGCACTGAGAGAGCCCTACAACACGACCTCCAGCAGCTACTGGTGTGCATGTTTCTGACCACACTGTCAGAAACAGACTCCATGAGGGTGGCATGAGGGCCTGACATCCTCTAGTATGACCTGTGCTCATAGCCAAGCACCATGCAGCTCAACTGGCATTTGCCAAAGAACATGGGCACCCTGTTCTCTTCACAGATGAGAGCAGGTTCACACTGAGCACATGTCATAGGCATGAAGGAGTCTGGAGATGCCGTGGTGAACATTATGCTGCCTGTAACATCATCGAGCATAACCTGTAGGGCTGCACAATAAATAGTTTTGTGAGCGTGATTGAGATCACTGTGCAATCTCAGTTTCACATGACAATGATTCTGTTTGCATTAGCAGTGAGACCCCTTGCATCAAACCAAGCACTCCCTTTTCTCCGCTAAGCTGCATTAACCAATAACCACAACTAATAACAGCTAAATGATTTATTTCTATTTCAACTGCTATTTGGCACTAGCCGTCCCTGGTAGGCTAGTGGTTAAGGTGCAGCGCTCTTGCTGCTGCGGCCCGGGTTCCAATCAGGGTTGCGTCTGGAAGGGCATCCGGCATAAAACACGTGCCAAACGTCAGCATGCGAGTCGTCAGTGTGACGATTTGCTGTGGCGACCCCTAAACGGGAAAAGCCTAAAGTGACTTTCTTCAGTCTAGCCAATGGGGTTGCAAGCCCGTGACTAATGTGCCGGCCCCAAGCCCAGATGAATAGAGGGTTGCGTCAGGAAGAGCATCTTCCTCCTTAAACATGCAAATCATCAGTGCGAATTCCATACTGGATCAGTCGAGGCCTGGGTTAACAACGACCGCCACCAGTGCTGTTGAGCTACAGGGTGCTGGCGGAAATTGGACTACTGTTGGTTGAAGAAGGAGAGGAGGTAGAAGGAGTCGTAGACAGAGAGAGAAGAGGAAAGACAAGAGTATAGGTCTGAGAATAGGGACTCTTAACACTGGCACAATGACAGGGAAAGGTAGAGAGCTGGCGGACATGATGGAGAGAAGGAAGGTAGATATACTGTGTGTGCAGGAGACCAGGTGGAAGGGTAGCAAAGTGCGTTGCATTGGAGGGGATACAAACTGTTTTATTATGGTGTGGACAGGAAGAGAAATGGGGTAGGAGTGATCCTAAAGGAGGAGCTCGTGAGGAATGTTTTAGAGGTGAAAAGAGAGTCAGACAGGGTGATCAGTTTGAAGTTGGAAATTGAAGGGGTAATGTTGAATGTAGTCAGTGGTTATGCTCCACAAGTAGGCTGTGAGTTAGAAGAGAAGGAGAGATTCTGGAGTGAGTTAGATGAGGTGATGGAGAGTATTCCAAGAGGGGAGAGAGTGGTGATTGGGGCAGACTTCAACGGGCACGTTGGTGAGGGGAACAAAGGTGATGAGGAGGTGATGGGCAGGTTTGGTGTTAAGGGAAGGAACCTAGAAGGACAGATGGTGGTGGACTTTGCTAAGACGATGGAAATGGCTTTAGTTAACACCTACTTCCAGAAGAGGGAGGAACATAGAGTTACATATAAGAGTGGAGGCAGGAGTATGTAGGTAGACTATATTCTATGTAGACGAGGCAATCCGAGAGAGATCAGTGACTGCAAAGTGGTGGTAGGAGAAAGTGTAGCCAGACAGCAT
>NW_018128130.1:1685182-1687728 GCF_001952655.1 Monopterus albus
TAGCGAGACAGAGAGATAGAGATGGGAAGGATGTGCAACAGATAAGGACGATTAAAGACAGAGATGGAAAGTTCGCTAACAAGTGAGGAGAGTGTGCAGAGAAGATGGAAGGAGTATTTTGAGGAACTGATGAATGAGGAAAATGAGAGAGAAAGAAGGGGGGAAGAGGTGAATATTGTAGAGCAGGAAGTAGCAAAGATTAGAAAGGATGAGGTGAGGAAGGCTCTGAGGAGAATGAAGAGTGGAAAGGCTGTTGGTCCAGATGACATACCTGTAGAGGTGTGGAAGTGTCTAGGAGAGACAGCAGTGGAGTTTCTATCTAGTTTGTTCAACAGGATTTTAGAGAGTGAGAAGATGCCTGAGGAATGGAGGAGAAGTGTACTAGTGCCGATCTTTAAGAACAAGGGTGATGTGCAGAGTTGTAGCAACTACAGAGGTATAAAGTTGATGAGCCACACAATGAAGCTATGGGAAAGAGGAGTGGAAGCTAGGCTAAGAAAGGAAGTGGATATCTGTGAGCAGCAGTATGGCTTCATGCCCAGAAAGAGCACTACTGATGCAATGTTATGCTCTGAGAATGTTAATGGAGAAGTATAGAGATGGCCAGAAGGAGCTGCATTGCGTCTTTGTGGATTTAGAGAAAGTGTATGACAGAGTGTCGAGAGAGGAGCTATGGCACTGTATGAGGACGTCAGGAATGGCAGAGAAGTACATCAGAGTAGTTCAAGATATGTATGAGAGGAGTGCAACAGTAGTGAGATGTGCTGTAGGCCAGACAGAGGAGTTCAAGGTGGAGGTGTGACTACATTAAGGATTGGCTTTGAGTCCCTTCTTGTTCGCTATGGTGATGGACAGGTTGACAGATGAGGTCAGACAGGAATCTCCGTGGACAATGATGTTTGGGGATGACATTGTGAGCTGTAGTGAGAGCAGAGAGCAGGTGGGGGAACACCTGGAAAGGTGGAGGTCTGCTCTGGAAACAAGAGGAATGAAAGTCAGTCATGGTAAGACAGAATACATGTGTATGAACGAGAGGGAGGGAAGTGGAACAGTGAGGTTACAGGGAGCTGAGGTCAAGAAGGTGCAGGAGTTTAAGTATTTGGGGTCAACAGTCCAGTGTGACGGGGAGTGTGGGAAAGAGGTGAAGAGGTGAGTGTAGGCAGGTTGGAGTGGGTGGAGAAAGGTGTCAGGAGTGTTGTATGACACAAGAGTGTCGGCAAGAATCAAAGGAAAGGTGTACAAGACAGTAGTGAGACCAGCTATGCTGTATGGGTTAGAGACTGTAGCAGTGAGGAAAAGACAAGAGGCAAAGATGGAGGTAGCAGAGATGAGTATGTTGAGGTTCTCTTTAGGAGTGACCAGGATGGACAGGATTAGGAATGAGCACATCAGAGGGACAGCTGAGGTCAGCTATTTTCGGGACAAGGTTGAAGAGGCCAGATTGAGATGGTTTGGATGTGCAGAGGAGGGATAGTGGTTATACTGGTAGAAGACAAACAACATGGCGCCCACCGAGGTGAATGTGTTTGTGCACTCCACTCTTGAATGCCAGTTTTTTCTTCATTTTTTTCTTTTTTGTGTGTTTTCTGCTTTTTCTGCAGTGCACAAATGTCATGCACTGCTTACATACAACAAACAGGCATTGCTGGATATTGCCAACTCACAAAGCCACTGGGAATTTACTGGTTTCATACCACTGGTGCTACAACTCATTGTTTGCTCCGGCGACAATAACAACAATGGCGAGGAAAGCCACCATCGCCTGCGGGGAGCCTCTGGAGCACCAGGCACAAGCGAGCAGGCTGAAATCAGGAGAGCAACCCAGAGACGGAGATGGGGCAGGCGAGGAGGACTCCATGTTAGGCTAAAAGCTCGCGCTACCCGACCGCCATTACCCACCCTCTTCCTAGCCTTGCTAACATACAGTCTCTGGAAAACAAACTGGATGAGCTAAGGGCTAGGATTACAACACAACGGGAAATCAGAGAATGCTGTGCTGTAGTTCTCACCGAGACCTGGCTTTCTGACAGAGTTCCAGACTCAGCGATTCAGCTACAAACACATTCTGTACATCGAAGCGATCACACTGCCACTTCAGGGAAGGTAAAGGGAGGTGGTGTGTGTGTGTGTTTATTAATATCTCATGATGTGGAGATGTACGGACTGTTTATAAGCACTGTTCCTCAGACGTAGAGTTTTTATTGCTGAAATGCCAGCCCTACTATCTAGCCAGAGAACATAGTGCAGTGTTTTTAGCTGCTGTGTATGTTAGCCCAAGAGCTAATTCCTCTGCGGCTCTCAGCACACTCTATGATGTCATCAACGCACTAGAGACAGCTCACCCCGATGCTGTATTTATCACTGCAGGCGACTTTAACCAGTGCAATTTAAAGACTGTACTCCCCAAATATTACCAACATGTGAACATTCCCACTCGGGGCAAGAACACTCTGGATCATGTTTACAGTAACATACGTGGTGCATACAGGGCTGCACCCCGCCTCCACCTTGGACGCTCGGACCACATTTCTTTGTTCCTGTATCCA
>NW_018128130.1:1687921-1703950 GCF_001952655.1 Monopterus albus
GCTTCTATTCTACTGCTGACTCCGGACGGATGTGGCAAGGCCTGCAGCACATCACAGACTACAGGACCACCACTAGCATCATCAGCTCCACAGACAGCCTGCTGGATGACCTCAACACCTTCTACACCCGCTTTGAGACCTCCAGCCACAGCACAGAGAGGAGGCACACACACACACACACACTGAGACCACCCAGCCCCCCAACTCCCCTCCACTAACTGTCTCACCAGGCCAGGTACGCACCGTCCTGAGGAAGATCAACCCCCGCAAAGCAGCAGGACCAAACAACATCCCTGGGAGGGCTCTCAGGGCATGTGCCAGCGAGCTGGCTGATGTTCTCACCACCAGCTTCAACCTCTTCCTCAGCCAGAGCATCATCCCCACCTGCTTTAAGACCACAAACATTGTCTTCCCAAGAAGAGCCTGGTCACCTGCCTGAACGACTACAGGCCAGTGGCACTCACCCCAATTATTATGAAGTGCTTTGAGAGAGTGGTGCTGGCCCACATTCAGAGCAGTATACCGGGCACCCTGGACCCCCTGCAGTATGCCTACTGGCCCAACAGGGCCACCTCAGACGGTGTCATGGTGCAAGGACAATAATCTCAGCATGAACATGGACAAGACGAAGGAGATGATAGTGGACATGAGGAAGGAGAGGAGAACTCATCAGCCACTATTCATCCGCCACAAATACCTGGGTGTCCACATCAGTGAGGACCTCACTTGGACACTTAACACCACACAGCTGGTCAAGAAGGCCCAACGGTGGCTGTACTTCCTGAGGAGGTTGATTCGCTGTGGCGACCCCTAACGGGAACAGCTGAAAGAAGAAGAACTGCTATTTGGCACTAGGTGTACAGGGCAGGCAGCACAATGTTTTAAAATAGGCACAGAATATCTTTCACAATGTCAAACATGTTGGATTTGTTTTTGAATCAGGCTTTTCTTCCTGTTGACAGCTTATCACATGATGAAATGTGTTCCTGCTATTGGTTAACGCAACTTAGCAAGGAAAGGGGAGTGCTTGGCTCGATGCAAAGCATCTCCCTGCTAATGTAAACATGGTAGAATCATTGTCACATGATACTCAGATCGCACAGGAATCGAAATCACACACAAAACTATTTATCATGAAGCCCTAATGACCAGTTTCATGGTTAGCCAGTGATGGTCTTGGGAGGCATATCCTTGGAAGGTTGCACAGACCTCCATGTCATAAGCCAGCAGTACCCTGACTGCTGTGAGTTACCAGGATGGAATCCTGAGAGTGACTGTCAGACCTTACACTGGTGCAGGACAATGCTCAGCCTCATGTGGACAGAGTGTGTAGGCACTTCCTGGATGATGAAGGCATTGATGCCATTGACTGGCCCTCACCTTCCCCTGGCCTAAATCCATTGGAGCACCTATAGGACATTATGTTTTGGTGCATCTGACTCCACCAAGTACCACCACAGACTGTCTAGGAGCTCACTGATGCCCTGATCCAGGTCTGGGAGGAGATCCCTCAGGGCCGACTCATCAGAAGCAGGAGCGCACACAGGCACGCCGGGGCCACACAAACTTCTGAGTCACATTATGAGTCGCCATGATAAAATTCATAGAACGTGGATGAGCCTGTGATTTCAGTGTTTCACTTTGATTTTCAGTGTGACTTTGAATCCAGCCTCCGTGGGCTGATGAGTTTGGTTTCCACTTACTGTTGTAATATCATTTTGTTTTGAACAAATTATACAATGTGCATTAGTAAAGGGTTTCAACTTGAATAATTCATTCAAGTTCTAATGTGTGATTTAGTGTTCCCTTCATTTTTTGAGCAGTTTAGTTTGAAGCCAGTTGTCCCTGGTTACAGGGAATGCACAGTGGTGGTTAGCAGAGCCTTCCACAAATAAAAGGCAGCTCCCCACTCAGCTGTAGGAAGACTAGATCCAACTGTTCAGCTCTCTCTGTGATCACTTTCTGATGTTAGAATGTAACAGCTCACACAGTAGAGGTGTTGTTATTTCTGAATTCTTACATTTCTGTTAAGGAGGAATACTTGACCATGTTTGAGACAGGCTGACAAACTAACAATAATCTCTGATGTCCCTGTTGAGACTACAGTGTAAAAACATGTTGACATTTTTAACAGTGAAAATGTGAACTTAATTTATTCAGACAGGTTCACTCACAAAGGCCAAATAGATGTTTTACATAATGCTGTTGACCAATAGCAAACAATCTTGAAAGAGCTGCCCTTTGAAGAGACGGAAGGCTCTGGAGGCTTAAAAATGAAACCAATTATATGTGTCACACCATACACCTTTACATAACTTCCATCTGTCTAAATCTGCTGCTCTACAAAAAGGTTTAGTAAAGTCGGTCAAATATGTTCTCTAGTATTAACTGAGTTAATTAACAGACAGACTGATAGCACATGTAGTCCCTAACTTATTGAACAATTTACTTTATAGTGACTTGCTATTGATATAAACTACACCAAACTCTGGTGATACTGGCAGAAAGAAGCAGTCTCTGCAGTGGAGTCATAAACCCTCAGGTTAAGTGCAATTTTTACTGCATTTAATACATTTCCACTCAAACAGAGTTTGTGCCACCCAAAGTTTTTTGATTTGCAATCAGCTACCTCTAGTTAGCTTCTAGTTTTTTTTAAACACATCTTAAAACTAATATTGTCATGTTTTCTACTGAACTGCCTGAGCACCAATTTAATATGGATAGAAAGTCAAAACAGTAGAAAATTTGTTTTAAAACATAGCTCCCATAAAACATATGTTACAAACCTTGTTATTATAATGAAAACAATTTAGATAGATGCTTGCAGTCATGTCTAAACAAAATAAGGTCAACACACCTGGATCTCTGTTGTGTTAGGATTTACTACAGCACTGGAAACCCATTAAATACAAGCCATAATATAGTTCTTTGGACCATTCTGCAAAACTCTCTGAGTGTGATCTACAGTATAATCAACAAGCCAGCACTGTCATCTAAATACTGCCTTCACTTTATTATTACCAGTGACCAGGGATGTGGAGCAGGTATCTTGTATCAGTATTGGCATCCGGCGACACATGGTGACAGGACTTGCTGTGACATATAGAATGACCAGTTATGAGTAAACTGTGACCTCTTCAAATTAACAACTTAGAGGCTTCAGAGGACTGTGGACTAGTTGTCCACAATAGTGTGGTTGAAAAACACAGGCCCCACTGTGTGAAATACATCTAACCACTCCCCAAAGATCGTCCAGCTGCCTGCGACCTGCTGATCTGGCACTTGAACATATCACTCAAGGGACAACTAACTGGCAACAGCAAAGGTATGTCTGTGTGAAATTTGACTGTTTGAAGAAACTATAACTTAACAGTGACAGCAGTGTACAGTGAGGTTGGACTGGCTCTACCTGCTGCGTAACATGAATGATCAGGACGTCTGCAGGGTGTTTGTTGTTTATCATGGCTAATGAGCTGCTTTCATGTGCTATTTTGGGCACCTGTGAGTAATTACTGTATGTCTGATCTGTGATTCCCAAATTGCAGATCACCTCTGGCTGCATCCTGGAAGGACAGATGGTTTGTCCTAACACATGGCAACACAATTTGCCCATATTCTTATATAGCCACATGCTGAGGACTAGTTTGTTCTTCTTATCTGAAAATAATCTTTCTAAAGGTCTTCACACACTGGAGGCCATATTTTCATGCATTTTTTTCACATGACAATAATATTTTTTTAACCAATATCCTGTCAATAAACCCTTTCACACCAACAACAAATTTACTGCATGGTATTAATGTTTTTTGCACCAAGGTTGATTATTCCAAATTTTAGCAGGTAACAGAAACATGTTCAGCCAAGTTTGCACAGTGTGCTATGCATGGTGCCAAGGTCTTTCCATCTATGCCCTAGGTATCAATCCCTAATTAAAGTATCCAATTTAGTGACTAGAAACACACGTTGTTACTTATTTTTTTAGAATCAACATAAACTGTACTCCTGGTGCATCTTTAAAGAGCTTCAATTTACATGCACAGTCATTATACCAAGGGCTAATGTGACTCGAAATGACTCCAGGTGATAGGTCTCCTGCCTCATCGGTTCTGGCCAGATGGGCCCATTCTACATCATCATAGTCAGCCACTCCTGTGCTTTGTTTTGGATGGTGAACTGCTTTTTCAGTGAAACCCCAAGTTTTAGGATATGTCACATGTCAAGATTCTTTATACTGTGTCAGGAATACCACAGTAGGCCTATGTTTTAGGTAGGTTTTAGGTAGGCCTTGGCAGGAGGCCAAGAACAATGTCAAAACATGCTTAGTTTTACAAAACAAGCATTATATTGGGAGTAGTTTTGTTGATTTGTATCAAAATATATGTTTTAAAGACATAAAATCATTCAATTACTAGAGTCTCCAAATGACGTCGACCTGGACAAATTCTAGACAGAACGACTGAAAATGCTCACTTTAAGTGCTTTCCTTGCCAAACGCTGACCTGGATTTGTCCACCCTTTGGGCTTTCACTCCACTGTCTTTCTTGGTTCACCAGGCACACCTGCAGCCACATATTTCAATTAAAGAATAAATGAAAACTAAGGATAAATTTAGGTTTGTGCCTCTGTATGGTTTAGTATGACTTGTGCTAATTCTGAATGTTTGATCATAAACTACAAAGTGTTACCTTTCAAAGAAGACCAGGGACATGAATGTAGTCCTCAGGGTAAACAATTACTAACCATTTTATTTTAGGAATGCTATTTTGGACTTATGCGTGAAAAGAGAGGTGCAAGGTAAATGGTTTTTTAAAGTAGGTCTGGAGGCAGCCATGGCCTTTCATTATTTAAATGAAATATGAACACATGGTCAGCTGGACAAATTGGAGATGTATATTGACATCTGAATAGTGATGTGTCTCAGCTGTCCACTTGTGACTGAATCACTGATGCGTTTTAAAACCAAGTATAAACAGGTCCTGTGGCATGAGGGGAGAGGGCTGAAGCAGGGGCACAGACTCGGAGAGGGGTGGCATGTTTGAAAAACATGTACACTAAATTAAAACTAAACTACACATGTACCTCTGCCAAGGCACAACATCAGTTCGCACAAATGGGTCCCTCATGAAAAATGAGATCCAGAACAACACAAAATGTGTCCTAAAATCCTTGATCTGGATCAGATCTGGATCATCTTTTGGGATCTAATAGGCAGTTACTGTATGCTGTGCATCTTACCTGAACATTTCAGCGTTCTATCTTCATCATAGGCCAAGTTATGGCATGTGTTAAATTGGGTTTTCAGTGCTAACTTTAAATGGTCATCAGTCAGTGTCACCCTACCTATGTGTCAAACAAAAAATTATTTTGATAACTTTTTTTTTTTTTACATTTTGCCCCATGTTAAACATAGGGATTTTTTTGTGTGTGTATGTAATTTTTTTGTGTGTGACCTTGACCTTTGACCTTTTTCAGCCAAACTCTAATCATTTCGGGGATTGGGTAAGACTGAAAACCACAGACATAAAACCTAAACAGTCACTGAAAAAAAATTATATCTGCAAAAAGTCAGATTAAAAAAATCAACACAAGTGCTTCATCTCCAGTGTTTCCCTTTTCAGTTCAGGTTTGACTTTCAATGCCAAATTTTATCAAATCACAGGCCTGATGCATCCTAAAGCTACTCTACCCAATTTATTTTCAGCCACTAGAGGGTCTATTAGGACTCAAAATAAACTCACACCATGGGCTGTGGAACGCTCTGGTTACTGCTACTGTGACACAAGCACTAACATTACACAAAGCTTGAATTACTCTCAAATTAAAATGATAAAAATATCAATAAAAAAAGTAAAATCATGCCCATGCTTGGTCACTAATGTTAACAAAACAAACACATTGGCTTTAAATGCTAACACACCTGAACCAAAATGAGTCCTTTGGCTGTTTTTAACACTCTCCATCTCAAAAAACCAAACCAGTGCTAACCATGGTTTTTGCACTTTAATTGTCCTGCTCTCTGTGCCAGAGAACAGCCACTGTTTCAGACTTTTAGCAGCCAAAATGCCCTTTGTGGCTGGGTGTTTGAAATAACTACTCACAATTTCAAATAGCGCTTCTTATAAACTTTGCTGGGTGGCAGGTCAGGCTGATTGATGGACTGTATTTTGAAAGCAGCTTAGAAAAGCAATAGTAACAGTAGAAAAGCTGTGGGTGTACAGAGGAACAACATCACATTCTGTCCCATTTTCACTTTAGTAGACAGTGTGTAAAATCCTAGTTAATACATCTTTAACAGACTTTTTTCCTTCACTTTTCACACTCATTGTGGATCTGTGCATTTTCCTTGCACTTTAACTTATAATTAAATAGCGCTTTAACTTAATTTAGAAAATTATTTTATAAATAAAATGAATAGTAAAACTATTACTGCTTTACTAAGGAAAAGTTTCAAGTTAAAGTGGAGGCTGTGTGAAACACAGAGGAGTGAACAAGCATGCAGAACTCTTTATGTTTCAGCACTGATTCACGGTGGATTCACTTTCACTCCAGCAGGCAAAGTGAAATCTACAGCATACTCTTATTTGCTCATTCTTCTCTCTGTCTCCCTTGCTTGCTGTTTGTGTGTGTGCATGTGTATAAGTGTACACACACAAACAAGTCAACATGATCTTTTGTTGCTAAGAGCAGTCCATGAGTCCTACTATTAAACCAGTGACAGGAGGATATTCAGAGGGACCATAGATATCTGAGAGCCACTTCCAAAGCTTTAATGAAAGAATGAGTCTCAAAAGGCATGTGAGCAGGTGGCCATGTGAACCATGAAAACTTCACAAGTTGCTGAATGGCAAGTGCTTACCTGCATCGAGCTCCATGGAGAATACAATAATATGTTGAGGAGAATTTGTGCTGGCACCCTGCAGTGTTATTCCTCAGAAGTGACAGAACAATCCCTTTACAAAGAACATAAAAAAAAGTCGGCAGAGAACTGAGCCTGGGGGGAGGTGTGCAGCCACTGAGGTCAGCCACAGGTGGAGGCTTCGGAGCTCTGTAGCAGCGTAATTGCTCTGAACACAGAGCAGCTCCTTATGGCTGGTAGTGCAGGTCAGGCTTACTGATCTCTCCTGGGAGTGAAGAACTGTGAAAAGCGTGCAGCTCTGTGAGCAGGGCCAGCTAGCCAGCAGTCAATGTGTATGTGAATGATGTCACAGGTGTTGGGTTTCAGCTGAAGGCTGAGGCAGGCTCTGCTCCACTGGGAAGCTATGCACAGGTAAGATAGGCTCCGCCCTTCTCCCTCAGAGGAGGGCTTTGTGTCTGTGTGTGTGTGTGTTTGAAAATAGATCAAGTTTGTAATGAGTCTAACCGGGCTTTCAGAGTCATTGGCACAAAAAGTCTGGCAACAAGGTCAAAAACAGGACACGTAACACAGCAACTTCATAATGATGGACCCCAAAAATCAGAAATAAAGCAATTTTTGAAAGCTTATTGCATGTAAATGATATACTTAGCTTATCTGAATACTTGATTGCTTCTATAAGTAACATTTCAAAATCAAAAAATAAAACAACTTCACAAAATTTAACGCAGTGTTTTTGTCTCTAACACAAATTTACACACAGCTGCCCAGATCACATGAACATACAATAAGAGAAAACATGCTGCCATCCCAAACATCATTTCTTGCGTAAAACACCTTTCCCCATACACTGAAAACAAGCCTGTCTCTTAGAAATGATGCTAATGTATACATGCAATGAAAGAAAATGTTTTTCTAATTTAACACATCTACAAATGTGCAAAATGTTCAATGTATATTCAAAACCTTCGCTGCCTCTGCTTCACATTTTTTTTCATACATACATACATCTGCAAGCACTAATACAAGCATAATTAAGTTTTTTTTTATGCTTCAGCAACTCAGCAGAGTGCTGAGTGGGCAGAGTAGCTTGTACTGGAAGTATTTTCTCTATTCCACATTCTTGTCTCAAACTTTTATTATTTTCATGATATTGTCAGTGTCATTTGACACAGAAATACACAGCTCTCCCAGATAAGTGGGAAATGGCCTGTACTTACAAGTGCTTTTCTGCCCTAACGTACCAAGCGGTTTACAATTTTGCCTGTCATTCACCCATTCACACACACTCACACACCAATGGTGTTGCCATGCAGGGCGCTGACCTGTTCCACCAGGAGCAACTAGGGATTCGGTGTCTTTCCCAAGGACATTTAGACCCGAGAAGCTAGGAACCGAGCTGAAAACCCTGCCACTGGTAGACTCAGTACTCGCTTTTATGAAATGTTGCCCGGCCACATCAGAAAACAAATATTTGAACAGGCATACTGGAAGGCAGGGTGAGAAATTGACCATTATACAGAGAGGGGAGATGCAATAATTTTTTAAAAATTAGGATTATGCCATGCATTTTCAGACAGTCTCCCCAGAAGAATGGTACTTGTCTGACTGCATTGTGTAAAGTTTGGTGGAGGGGGGATTATGATGCTGGGCTGTTTTTCAGGAGCTGGGCTTGGCCCCTTAGTTCCAGTGAAAGGAACTCTTAATGCCTCAGCATACCAAGACATTTTGGACGATTTCATGCTTCCAACTTTTTGGGAACAGTTTGGGGATGGCCCATTCCTGTTCCATCATGACTGCACACCAGTGCACAAAGCAAAGGTCCATAAAGACATGGATGAGTGAGTTTGGTGTGGAAGAACTTGACTGGCCTGCACAGAGTCCTGACTTCAACCCGATAGAACACCTTTGGGATGAATTAGAGTGGAGACTGCGATCCAGGCCTTCTCGTCCAACAGAAGTGTCTGAACTAACAAGTGTGCTTCTGGAAGAATGGTCAAAAATTCCCATTAAGACACTCCTAAACCTTGTGGACAGCCTTCCCAGAAAAGATGAAGCTATTATAGCTGCAAAGGGTGGGCCAACATCATATTAAACCCTATGGATTAAGAATCGGTTACTCAAGTTCATTTGCATGTGAAGGCAGATGAGCAAATACTTTTGGCAGTATAGTGTATATGTCTGCAATAATACTAAAGGTATGTCTTTTGAAACTTCATTATTTGAAGAAATTGTATCTTAAGAGTGACAGGCGTGGACAGAGAGGTTGGACTGACTGTACCTGTTGCCTAGTATAAACGATCAAGACATCTACAGAGTATTTGTTATTCATCACAGCTCATAAGCTGTTTTTATGCGTTATTTTGTGTACCTACGTAAATGTAATTACACGGATTTGGTGTCAGATCTGCAATTCTCAAACACCGGCTGCAGATCACCTCAGACTGCATCTTGTAAGGACAGATGGTGTGTCCTGAGGCATGCCAACACTTTTTGGCCATGTCCATATACCATATCAACCATGTTATCTTGCACTTTTTGTCCAAGCATTTTAAGGATTGTGTTTGGAATTAGAAGCAAAAATATTGAAATTGGCCCTATCTCACAATGGTGAAGAATCCTTTCAAAATTTCCTGGATTCAGATGATGATCTGGATTACTACCAAAATCTAATGGCTTGTTCTGGGGACCATACCCTACCTCTCCAAAAAAAATGTCATGACAATCCATCAATTACTGTTTGAGTTATGATGTGAACAAACAAACCAGCAAACACTTGTAAAAAACACTCTAACCTAACTATAATTCACTCTAGGAGGTTAGAGTCTTGTACCCAGTGATGTTCCATAGGCTCCTCCACACTGACAATGGTTCGTTGGCCCAGTGCTGATTTTTCAGCTTTTCCGAGTAGCTCCTCTTTGCTACTCTGATATCCTTTGTCAGTGTGTTTCTAGCCTGGTTATACAGGATCCTGTCCCCAGCTATTTGAGCTTCACTGTGAACCAAGGTTTATTGTTATTGTATGTGCAGAGAGTCTTAATGGCCACACACATGTCCTCTCAGAAACTGATATATGTCACTGTGTCAGTATACTCATTCAAGTCTGTAGCTGCAGCCTCAAAAACACCCCAGACTGTACAGTCAAAGCAGGCCTGTAGCTTTGATGTTGCCTCTTCAGGCCATCTTTTCACTTTTTTGACCACAGGCTTTGCAGCTTTAAGTTTCTGCCGCCTAAGTGGGGATGAGGTGGCTCATGCAGTGGTCCAAAAGCCCAAGGGCTGAATGGGGAACAGAGCAATAGGCGTCCTTAATTACTGTATAGCACTGGCCCAGTGTGTTTTTGTCCCTGGTGGGACAACTGACATATTGCCTGTATTTGGGCAGTTCATGAGTAATGTTTGCTCTGTTAAAATCCCCCAAAAAATAATAATTTGGGTCTTTCTCTTTAATTCTTATTATCCGGTTGGCTAGGAGCTGCAATGCATTCCTGATGCAGGCCTATGGTGAAATATAAGTACCAACCAGGATAAATGAGGAAAACTCTCTAGGAGAATAAAAAGGTTTACAGTTAATGAATAATGTCTCTAAGTCTGAGTTACAAGTCCTCTCCAACATTGTAATGTCCCTACACCAACCTCCATTAATGTAAAAACAGATGCCTCCTCCTCCTCCTCTCTTTTTCCCAGATAGTTCCTTCACTTGGTCTGCTCTGTAGGTCTGAAATCCAAAGAGTTGAACAGCCTCATCAGGGATCAACTCGTTGAGCCATGTTTCCACAAAGCATAAAGCCAAAGAATGTGAAAAATCCAAGTTCATCCATTTTGTTAACTGGAGAACGGAGATTAGCTAGATGTATGGCTGGGAGTACGCCCACTGTCGTACCCTTACGAGGGCGCCGGCCCTCCTCCCCCTCCGTTGTCTCCTCCAAGTCCTGAAAACAGCTGCTGCTCCACCATCTAAAATGTTCAAACAACTTGCACCATCGATGAAAACCGGGGAGAAAATGTCCAGACTGAGCTCTCGGATGTTCAGAAGCTTGTCCCTGGTAAAAGAATCTGGGCAGGGTTGCAGAAAACTGACAAGAACAACAACAACAATAAAAACACACGGGAGCACATGTCTGAAGCAGCTCTGGTCAGCGCCATGATTTCAGGTCAAACTGAGCACCAAAATTGCACTGTACTGGCTAATCAGCATACAGCTTCAACTGTGCCTCTCCTCCCACCTCAGCATAAGCAGGAAAATACTAAACACATCAATATGCAAAAAAAAAATTAGACATTCACTCAAGGAAAATATAATGCATAATGACTGCAACTGAAGCTTCACAGGAATTGCACTGACAAGAAAATAGAGCTCATTGTGCTGTACATGGAAAAAAGAGGGTTAGAAAGAAAGGTTCAATACCTGGCTCCTCTCTGGCACACAGCTGGCCAATCACAGCAGGAAGTAGGTGTGAATATCCAATCATCATTTTCACAAAGCTACACAAATGGTTGTGCACAGAATCCCCCATTCTATTGTCGGAAAGGTGGAGGGGACTTTACACTGATATCCAACATGCAGTTCAGAAGGAATTGTATCCTTAGCTTGCACACACACTTTGCAGAAGATAACCAAAATCTGAGCTCTGGGATTGGATGGCCATAGATGTGCACCTGACTCTTGAGTAAACAAGCATATATTTTCTAACATGCAGATCTAACATGCTTCCCCCTGATGGTTCAAACAGGAAAGTTTCATTTACACCCAATATTTGAACACATCCAATTGTGAGTCCCTGAATAATTTTGGATTTCTGGAACTGGAGAAACAGCTCCCTAACCTATTTTCCCTAACCAAATATAACATTGCAGTGGTGAATCCACAATTGAAAATTCATTTTAAAAAGACTGAACTTTCATAAAACACCTTTGTCCTTATATTGAAATCAAATCACATTGTCTCTTCCCTCAAGATGTTAGATAAAATCTTCTTAATAAACTCAAAAATCATTCAACAAGAACAAGTCAGCTTTGTTTTAACAGGACAGTCTCCAAGGTACAAATGTAACTGAAAATGAGACCAGACTGGCAGTGACATTCGTATTAACTAAGCAATAATGCAAATGCAGTGATAGTTAAAACAAGTCATTACACTTTATGTTATTAACTATGACTTTCTGTGATTTTAATGTTATTGACAGATGAATTGTAGACTCTAATTTACAATGAAGTTTTAGTTTATCAATAATTATTGGTTTTGAATTATATCTATTATGTTAGCTAGGTGATCAGTTAGTCTTTGTAATTACTGTTTAAAAATAAGGTATTAATGGTTACTATCTAATAGGTTATTATAATTAACTAGTAGTTATGTTATTAATGTTATTCACAATTGAGTTTTAGGTTGAAAATAATATGAGCTAATAATTATTGGGTTATTATTAAGTAGACAGTATAATAATTTTTCTGTATTAGCTGCTGTAAGTAATACTGTCACAGGGAAAGCATTCATGAATTTATATTTTTATTACTGCATTATCCACACTATAATTACACTATTGATACTATGTTACTGGTTTATTATATGAAAGGGAGTTTATAGCAAGTGTTTCAAAGTTTAAACTGGTTATTTTTGAATCAAGATACTTGTTATTGAAAGTTATTTTCATGCGCATTGTCAACAAATTAGACCACTGGGCATGTTTTGATCAGTGCCTGTCAGGCAGCACAGCCAGTAGTAAGTGAAGCACCACCATAATACAGAAGCACTCACAGGCATCTGTTTGTAGAAAGCAGCACATCCAGCTTTGGTAGAAAACGTTACTAGTGAAGCTATATCCGGTGGCTGTTACATTTCTTCCTACACATATTTGCCAAAGCAAATGTTTTGGATATAAATGCTTTTTGTAGGATATGGGTTGTTTCTAATGTTAAGTTGGTATACAGTTATAATTTTTATACCTACACTAGGACCCAAAAATAAAGAAACAAATCATCTTTCAGTCACTTGATCTTAAACATCTCAGTGACTAGCTGCGATACAGTATTATCCTCCTAGTCTTTCAAGTTGTTCATGATCAGGCGCCAGAATACAGGATATATCTGACAACCTTCCTGGTTCTTAATTCAATAGATTTCTCAGGTCTCAGGATTTGTCTTACAGTTTGTCTTGTGTGTGTTTGTGTGGATTAAAGGGAGGCTAAGCTAAGGTTAGGGTGATGTTAGGGCTGGGTAAGTCTCCAAGCACTGAATATAATTACTAGTTAGTAACAGCAGTAGTAGTGATTTGGTTCAGACAGCAACTTTAGCCAATGAGGGCAAGGGACAGTGGTGTGAGCCACTATAGTCACTATTCCGTTTGACTGACAAATGTTACAGCCTCATTCAGGTGCGGTGGCTGCTTCTTTACCAATCTAGATTTCTGTCTCCGGTAACTAACAAAAATGGCAGCTGTTAACCTAATACTAAAAATGTAAATGTTTAGTACTGTTCAAAGGGATTTATAGGCAATTGAAAGCAAAAAAGCCATAGACATTTATTAGAGCTAACAAGTTATGCATATTTGAACCTTCAATTTACACGAGAGTGAGTTTTACCACAGCAAGCCCTACCTGGTTCAGTACAAACAAGTCAGTGGCATTAAATCCATCAAAGCACATCTCTCTTTACCTCTACTGTGGCCGCTGTGACAGGGGGTATCCATTTCTAACATCACAAAGCGCATTTTCAAACTCCTGCCAACTCATGTTTCTCATAAAGAGTTATAATTTCAGCAAAATTAACTCCTCTAATTTCACAGGGCCAAAAGACAAGCTGTAGTTCCCCCTGAAATTGAGTGGCCACCTGGTAGAGGAAACCCGCTGTAATTCCTTTCCCTTCATTCAGTTATAAAGAACCACTTGCCATCTGTGATTAGTGACATGAGGTGCCTTCTAATAACCCTCTGAAATCATGGATTCAAAAACAAAATGTGTCAGACTGAAATCCAATAATACTAAAAGTGTACTGGCCCTGAACTTCAAAAAGTCTTGAGGAAACATTGAGGCTTAGTCAACTACTGTGCAGCTGGGTGCATCACTTTTCTCCTCCAGGAAAGAGCTCTAACACTCCTTTAGGGACAGACTGCTCAGAAAAAATGTTTCACTGAATGCCAAGAACACACATGCATTCTCCTCTGAAATAGTTACATTCTGGAATCAGTGCATTTATAACATGTTTTTCTGCTCAACTCCAATATCTGTGAGAAGTAGATGAGTGAGTGAAAATTCTATGCTTCAATTGTAGTCAGAACTGACTGAAAATCACTGAGGAAAGTAACAATCTGCACTTTGCTCACGGGGCTGTCAGCATAGACTGTATGTTAAGTGTATCTGTCTTTATGGTGTTTATGTGTTTATTCTTTTGAAACCGTAGCTGTTTTTACCATATTTTCCCTTCCTATATTGATGCACTAATGGTGTAGTCACTAATGCCATCATGACATGTTAGTGGTAAAAAAAACAAAAAAACAATGGTTGTTGCAACAGTATGAAAGCTGCATTCAAATATCCAAACCTAAACAGAATGCATTCAAAAATAGTGTAAATAGAACAAAATGAATGCACAGAAATGTTAAATAATGTGTACATGATGTAATTAGAAAAGCTAAAGCTTTCACTTTACTTGTCCTTTTAAACTGTGGTTTCCTTGCTTGAGTTAAAGGGGGATTCGACCATGAGAAACATGGGCGTTGGAAACAGGCCCAGCCTTGTCATCTAGCATTCAAAGCTGGTTTTCCTTTGCCCTTTTTCTTTGTGCTGTATTTTAACCATTTGAGAAGTTCAAAACAACATAAAACACCAGACTGAACCATATACACAGTACAAATCTGGGGAGTGATCTTTTTTCATAATTGAACATGATGGTTCCAAGTGGAGGAGAGGCAGTCTGCTGCACTTACCACACTCTACAGATTATGACAAATAAATATGAGATCACTAGCAACTATAATTAATTTCCTTCTAATATTTTCTTACTGCATCTTTGAAACTGTCATCAAATAGATATAATCTTTTTGTTATACATTTTCAATCAGTTCTGCTGCTCTCTATTTTTAGCTTTAATGGTCTCAGTGTGATATGGAAGCACTTAATATAGCTTAGTGTATAAATACTAGAGCACACAGGAACTGTTTAGACACAGCATGTATCTACTGTTTCTATTTGTTCAGGAAGAACATTATATAAATATGTCATGAAGCATCATTTTATGTCTTGGTAATATATAACACCACTGACTATGGTACGGAAGGTCGGGGTTTGATCCCCGGTCAGGGCACGGTCAATATCCCGCCTGGGCCCTTAGACAAGGCCCTGCCTACCTCAGTGGAAATGAGAGTTGGAGAAACAAGAGTCACAACGGCTCGGGTATCAACCAGGTCAACAAGGTTCGTGTCAGGTGTTGAGGAACCAGGCCGGCTTGATGAGAAGTGGGCTACTGGAACAAGAAAGGCATTCATGGACAAGAGATGAGAGCAGGGAACTACTGGAATGCCACTATACAAGTAACCTCAGCGAGAGGGGTTACATACGGAGGATGTGGGACCTATGGATACTTCGAAACCCAACATCTAGACCGGGGGTGCCCAATACGTCAATCGCAAAGGTAGTGTTGGTAGATCATGTGCCATTCAAAAATAAATTATATGTATCCAGCGTAAAACACGTGCCAAATGTCAACATGTCACACTGATGATTTGCCGTGGCGACCCCTAATGGGAAAAACTGAGAGTGACATTCATTCATATATAGCCTATCATCCATCCTCCCTATGGCATTTGCCACTTGATTGACATACAGGGCAGCCAGTCTGAGATCTTGTCTTTTCTGACACACGAGTCACCGAGCATGTGCAGTCAACCGCACGAGCTACTGCAAAACTCCAGTGAGTTAACTACCTTGTCAGCCTTCCAATTAATTTCTACTAAAGAAAGGGTATAAAATGAGTGGGGTAGCCGAATCAAGAAAGAAGCTGAAAAGTAACCGAAAACATTCCATGTGGAATGGGCAGAGGACTTTTTTTTTCATGATGTTATATTCAAAGTGCATTTGCTTGATCTGCCAATCTACCATCGCTATTCCGAAGAAGGGAAATATGGAGCTGCACTTTCGGACTGTTCATAAAAACTACGACACTCATTCACACACACACACA
>NW_018128130.1:1704158-1705011 GCF_001952655.1 Monopterus albus
ACAGCCCCCAATGTTCCTATTACCACAGGGACCACTTGTGCCTTCACCTTCCACATCTTTTCTAGCTCTTCTTTCAGCCCTTGGTATTTCTCAAGCTTCTCGTGTTCCTTCTTCCTGATGTTGCTATCGCTTGGGATTACTACATCTATCACTACGGCCTTCTTCTTCTGTTTGTCCACCACTACTATGTCCGGTTGGTTAGCTATTACCAGTTTGTCAGTTTGTATCTTGAAGTCCCACAGGATATTAGCTTGGTCATTCTCAACAGATGGTGAACCAAGAGAATCACCAAATACTATCACCTCAGTCTTATCCTCATTCAGCTTTAAAAAGTTAAAAGCGAGCCAAGATTTAATGTCATCCAGACATTCAAGAAGTGTGCTAACAGAAGAGCTCGCCTTATTAACCGGTAGGTAAAGCTGGCAATCATCCGCATAAAAATGAAAGGAAACACCATGATTCCTGAGTACAGAACCAAGTGGAAGAAGGTAAAGGGAAAAAAGAAGGGGTCCAAAGACCGAGCCTTGCGGTATCCCATACAAAAGGGGCTCAGAGGAAGATACAGCATCTCCGAGTTTCACGCAGAAGGATCTATCCTTAAGATAAGATCGAAACCATTCCAGAGCTATACCCCGGATACCCACCCAGTGCTCCAAATGAGAAATAAGGATATTGTGGTCCACTGTGTCAAAAGCAGCAGTCAAATCTAAGAGCAATAGGACCACACAATTCCCTGAGTCAGTAGCAAGAAAAATGTCATTTAAGACTTTCACCAAGGCTGACTCAGTACTATGCAGGGTTTTAAACCCTGATTGAAATGTCTCAAGAATATTGTGCTCATCTAAGAAAGCCA
>NW_018128130.1:1705348-1706825 GCF_001952655.1 Monopterus albus
AAAAAGCATAAACAGGAGGTAAAATTTGAGCTCTGGTAGAAAGAACCTTATCATTTAAAAAGAAAAATATTTTTTGACAAAGGGTGGGGGAAGGCTCAAAACAGGCAACCTGAGGGACATTCAGAACTGAGTCAATAACTTTAAACAACACGAGGCTTATGAATGTTTGAATGAATGATATTAGAGAAATAATTTCTCCTAAGATTTTTCAGTTTTTTAATAATCATGCCAAGAGTCTCTAAGTATCTGAAGTGACACTTGTAGTTTGTCCTTTTTTCACTTGCGCTCAGCCCTGCGACACTCATGCCTGGCAGCACGGGACTCAGGTGCCCCAAGACTAGGCTCGAGCCTAGTCTTGGGGCGCCTGGTCCTCAATGGTGCCACCGCATTGATGGCGGGCCGGCCAGGCGAGGGCGGCCTGACAGGTGGAGTGAAGGTGTAATGCAAGCTCTTCTGTATCCGTAGAGTCAGGAATAAGGAGGTTTCCATTAATAAAGTCAGAGAATTGAGTGAAAGTGGAGGGATTAAATACATGGCAGAGCCGCGGGGCGGCGCAAGTGGCAGTAGGATAATAATTAAGATCGCAAATAACACGGGCAAATGATCAGAAAACACAGCGTCACAGATTTCCAACTCACGAACAGGTACACCATAAGATAAGACAAGGTCCAAGGTGTGCCCATGCTCATGGGTAGGACCAGCCACAGATTGTGTGAGATTAAAAGAATCAATAAGATCTAAAAAGGCCTTAACTAGAGGTTTGTCAGGGCAACAAACATGTATATTAAAATCCCCAATAATCAAAACCTGCTCATATCTAGGCATAAAATAAATCAGGAAGTCAGAAAAATCACTTATAAAATCCTTATTAAACTTAGGTGGGCGATAGATCACAGCCCATAATAGGGCCGGAGAGTGTCCCAGCTCGAATAAGACCCAGCTCGAATAAGGAGATCTCGAAGCTGGAAAAAGAAGGTAAGGATAAAATCTGCCATCCTGGCCATCCACTTCTCTAGTCCGAGCCACCCACTGACACCAGCGCGAACAGCCAATGGGATCCAAAGAACGCCATGAGGCACGGAGGCCGGCAACCGAGGTAAACCGAGCCAGAGAGGCCAAGGAAAGGCCCGCCAAGGAGGCCTTAAGCCTTACCAACTGTCCCCCACGCCTGCCGCGACGTGTCCTCCTCCTCCTCTGGAGTGGAAAAGCCGGAACACAGCGAAGGTGAGCAGGTATTTCAGATAAAAACGGAGGCAGAAACTTGTGTCCGTGATAGTCAGTCTGCACTAGAGATGGAACACCCAAGCGAAAATTCAGCAAAGTTTGGCGATCATATGACTGTAAAGAGTCCCCATTCTGGATGAAAAAAGAACAATACAGCACAAAAACACACAAAATTAGGAGCAGTAGACGGCAGACCGTGCACACTGGCGCCATCTTGAACCCCCCCTCAACCCTTCAATATATATATATACAT